>NW_017279708.1:193243-301552 GCF_001594065.2 Cyphomyrmex costatus
TGCGAATATTGGTAATATCATTATTGCATTCGTTTGTCCACTGTTTGTCCACCCGTTATTTTCATTTGTCCACCCTCCAAAAAAAAGTTATACACAAAAAAAGATTGTAACATCCCCCAAGTGATTATTTTTCGAGTTCGTATCGATTGCTTGAGAATTCATTTTACTAAATTATTGATTTTTTCGAAAAAATACGAATAAAAAATATCAAAAAACACGAAGAACAACTGAATAAGATTAAAAGAAAACGAAAATCATCATCTTCATAACTATTTTAAGAAGCGGGGAAAATAAAAAAATTAAAAAAATACGAAAATCAATAATTTAAAATGAAGACAGTTAATTAAAACTAACGGAAAAAAAGGAAAAAACAAATATTAATCTCATAAATTAGACAAATCCGGAAAAAAATTTTAAGAATGTATAAATGCTTAAATTTTTTAAAAAATTAAGTAAAGAAAGAACCTACGTTGTAATTTTAGGGGGATTAACAAACCAGTTTGGTCTTTTCCAGATTTGTTTGTGTATCTCCAATAATTCTGAATCGCGCGCGTAGCGTATTAGAAACACTGCAGAAAATATGATTAGATATATATTGGTATAATAAGAAGTATATTCAAGAAATATAAATTAATTATAATATAATAGTAATTATTATACATTATTGAGACATAATAATCAATATTAACAACTGAAGGATTTTATATTATTAAAAAAAATAATATTTTATAATTACTGTAATAGTCAGGGTAAAGCTCGGATATTATGATGGCCATACAGAAAAAATGGCCATAGGCTGTAATTTCTCCAATATTTGTACTTCTATAAATAATATTAATAATTAAATCTGAAATTAGACTAAATTAGATTGAAATTTAATTAGTGCATAGTAGAAAAATTAATGATTAATGATTTCTTAAAAAAAGTTCACAAATTAGTAATATATGTAATTTCTTAAAATTAATCATACACATATCGTCACTTGACATAAATTAACGAGAAGTAAATTCTCTGTAAGTTAAATACGATTAATAGTCTTGATAAACTTAGCGATACGTCAATATATAAGTTATCTTTGCACATAATTGAGTATCTCTCTGTTAGAATTACTTGCAATTTTAAAATCGATCTATATAATTAGCATTGTCAGTTTTTTTTCTAAAATCTAAAAAATATCAGCGTTTTTATTTTTTTAACGAAGCGTGGATGCGATCTTATTTATAAGTTAAATAACTAGATGAGAATAACAACGAAATATTTTTTAATATAACACGGACTATTTGTCAGAAATATCAGAATCTACCCATCAGTCCAATTGTTTGTTTATTCCTTATTTACATAAAAAGTTAGTTCAATAACATCGAGGATTTGAAAAATATTTTAATAAATTGTAGAAATTAACAAAAACTTTCTCTAGTGTACAATATTTCTCTGATAACGTTGCTTGTAACCGGAAGGAAACACCGTACTCTTACCACTCAGTACTGATAATGCGCGATCGTGGGATGCTGCCGACCATTGACGTATCCGATAGCAGAGCAGCGTGGAGAAGATCTAGTATCCAGGATCGAATTCGCGTTGTAAACAAGGAATAAACAAAGAGCTTAGATTATGTACCTACAGTGATAGGTATTTTAATAAACAGTTCGCGATAATGACAAGTTACGTTACACTAAAAACTATTTCATCGATGTTCTCAGTATTTAGCTTAAATCGTCGTTAATATAAAAAAATAGTAATATTATTATCGTTTCGATTAAAAAATTAACGAAAATTGTGATAATGATAAATCCTCCCTTTCGTTACTTTTCTATAAGCTTTTAGCGTGAAAATTTACGTGTTCTATATAATGCATTGGGTCCGAATTTTCCCGTCCGTGCTGTTTCCCCAGTTATGTGCGGTTAACAAATTGTCCACCTCCTCCCGTTCATCTCGGAATGAGGGAACGACCGCAGGATCGCAGCGGTCGGTGCCACACGCTCGCGTGTATTCTCTGTAGTAGTGGCACGTGTAGCGCGGCCAGCGCAGCGGAGGAGAAAGAGAGGGAGCGAGAGTCGTGTCGAGTGATAAGGAAGTAACAAATTGTCTAGCTAGACGAGCCCCCCGGCCGACTGTGCGACGTGCTTGGCACGAAACTCGCGCGGCGGGGCTGACCGGTTAGGTCGGCGCGGATCGTTACCGAAAGACGACGACGGGTCAGCACTCGCGCTGCGGTCGATCGTGACCTGCGAAATAATGCGAACACCAAGCAGCCCGGGTCCGACAAATTTATCGACGGGCTACCTGAGCCCCGGAAAACGCTCGCTCGTTTCGGATTCATTTCAGTTTTTGAAGCTAACGATTTCGTGATAGTATTTCATGGAGAATCCATGGTTTTCTTGTCGCGCGCGGCTGAATACTGAAAAATGTCTAAAGTGCTAAGTATTGAAAATGCAGACTGTTCGAAGATAACGTTTATCTCTATTTTTCCCGGATTTAAATGGAGTTATACGTAAGCTTGATAGTAGAAGAAAAATGTGTTGACGAAGTTTATTCTGATAAGAAAGTGGTGATTACTTGCTTCTACTGGAAATATAATAAAAGCAAATCTTAATTAAAATTTTCCAAGTATGATAGTTTAAGAAATAAAATATTTCTATTCCAAGTAGATGTCATTAAAGTTATATTATATTTTATAGAGATATATGTAGATATAGAGGATTATCAAGTCCTTGAAGATTAAAAAATTTAAGAATTGTAAAAGGCGTGTTTTTAAATGTCTTCAACTAATTAAAATCTACTTTATTAACATTTATTTTATTCTTTTTTTACTCTAAATTTTTTAGAATAGAATTTCACTCTAAAGAGTGAAAATTGAGCCCGTCTTAAAAAAGGGGTTCAATTTTCAGTCTTCAGAAGTGAGATTTTATTCTTCAGATTCAGTTTACAATATTACATTTTATTAGTACTAAAGCAACATTAGTACTTAATAATTGACGTTGTTTTTTCTATCAAATGGCCGTACTGAAATCAAATGATATAAACGAGAATTATATTGTGTGTGCTCTGCGAGGCAGTACAGCGACGATGTCTCGTTTTCTCGCAACTTTTGATGGTTTACGGTGGACACGCGCATACTTATCCCAGACATTAACAGCCGGCAAAATAGCGACTATAAATTTCAGGCTGACGTTCCGACGGCCACGTTAATCCCTGGATGTTCCACTTACTTGGCAACATTGTCCGCCATTATGTAGATTACCGAACAATTCATTCTGGGCTCATACGATCGCGCATTATTACGCGATGAATGGTAGAAATTATGAACAAATATAGCGTATTAATATATAGTAAATTATTATTAGTACAAAGACTCGAAATGCTATGAAGGAATTTAAATTTAACAGAAACCTTTATGCTTTGTAAATTAGATTTCTCTCAAGGAGTTACATGATTGATATGAACTTGCGATAGAAACACGTTCGAGAACTTACCACGGTCATTCATTCATTTTTATTAAAAGCTATTCCATCAAGAAACTCGTAATAAGTTGTTGATTTTGAAAGTATTTTATAGATAAAAATATATTTGGTATAAAGTTTTATAATTTTATTTTTAAAAACATTTTAAACAATGTTTTTTAATAAAATTTACAAAATGTATCTTGGTGTACTATTGTTAAAAGTTTATATTTATGTTTATGATTGCATTATTTATATTTATAATCTACAGAAATGTATTATAATTGATTAAGATATTTTAGGAAATTTGTATTAAAAGAAAAACAAAAAAATAAAAAGGCAACTAAGAGTCTAAAAGAAAAAAATATATTAAAGAAATAAGAAAAAATTAAGAGCCGGGAGACAGAGAAAGAGAGAGAGAAAGGGGAAAAATAAGACATAAATTAACTTATATATTTTAAGACTTTAAGATGCTACAATAAGTATCCTTAAGACTCTTCACACATAAAGAAATAAATAAAGACGCATTGAACAGAAAATTATGACATAAGAGGAAAGGAAAGAAGGAGAGTACTTTCTGACGGAGGCATTTCTGTAATAACTTCCTCCTGAAAGGTTTCGAAGGATGAAGCTGATGTCAGGAAAAAAGAGAAATCTTCAATCGAATATGCGAAAAAGAAAGTACTTTCCAAAGAATCTTAGATCTTCATTCGTTGCAGTGGAAATATGTTGTTTTCATGCTTTATCGACGCCATCTCTAAAAAGTTTTTTTTACGTTTTTTCAGATGCCGCGATATCGACATCGGTTTGATATAGCGATATAATTATAAAGAAACTATCATTGCATACATAGTCGCGGAAAACGCATTTTATTTGAAACTTATCTTCGTATATTCAAGATTTTCCATCATATATGGTTTACATTTTTTTTCAGTTCGATAAATAGTCACATTCGTATCAGAATGGAGTTACAGATAATTTTATACGTCTCATAAAATGAAATGGAAAAAGGTTACGAATAAACAGGAATATTTGACTCGATCGTGTGAGATAAGTAGATCAGAAAGCAATTTTGCAAACACAAATATAAGCCAACGATTAATTTTTTCTCTGATTTTCTTTCTCTGACCTTCTTTCCTTTCTATAAAATGCATTTGTAGCGTAGATCGTTTCGGCGATATAAATGCGGTTTGCGAATCGTGGTGGAAGCTACTTTTAATGTTATGTAAAAAGCCTCTTTTATCATGTAGGAATGCCATTGATTTACATATGAAGTATGAGCGCGATCGACTTCTCGTAAAAAGTCGTTTCTTGTGACAACTGTCGTTCGATATAGACCTTTTTACACTTGTACATTGTTTCACTTGAAGGATGAGAATTATTCATAGCATCTGATTTGCCAATTACGATGCGGATAATTTTCTTTGTTCGATTTGAGAAACAATATTCATTTTACTTGCTGACTTGATGGACTATAGTTTGAAAGAGTAACCGTACTTCGTTTATTTTGTCATATATTATTTATAAAGGAGACTGAAGAGGACTTTTGTAAAAGTTGAAACGTTTCTCAGTTAAATATAGAATATTTTAATAAAAATTGTGATTATTTAAAATTGTCATCATTTAATTTGTTTGGCTTGTTCTAATACCGTAATTTAATATCTCTATTTTATTTGACGACTTCTCGTAAAAACTTCTCGTGAGATATTTAACGAGGCGGAACAGGAATGGGAAAATAATTGTGGACTCGGTGATACATTACGTGTAACACATTGCCACTTTGTTGTAATTTAAATAATAATCATGGCATCGCGCTAGATGCAGTGGGCAAATGGTATTCGAATAATATGTTGTCACGCGAGCTGCGCCTGATACGCCGCATTTTTAGCACTTATTGCCAAGGTACGCCTTATAATAATTATTATACTTGCTAGCTAGACAAGATACCTGTTTCGTCTTCCGAGAATGTCAGCGCGCACGGAGAAATTAATTTTCTCGCATACTGCAAGGATATAAACAGTAATAAATCAAGCTGGCATTAATCTAGCTGTAATTTTTTATTAATTAAATGCCATATTTATTGACAAGTCGTTGTTACCTTGACCCACATAATTATATCATATTTCAATTTCGTGTTAGTTATTCAAAAGATTCATTGTACACGGTGTTTACAGGTATAGGTACCCGTTTCCACAAGTATTTTTAGGAAAATTCAATTAGAATTTTTCTTTTTAGAAAATTTAAAGTAACGACTTCTCAAAGGAAGTAAAGCGGTCGAGCGTAAGTTATGTAGAAAGGCGGTACATCTTCTTTTAGATGTACCTATTATAATTAATTATGAATATCAAAAAACATTTTTTAAAGAATACTTTAAATCTTTTTAACAAATATCAAAGGTAATTATTATGTAATTATATATGTATTTCTCATTAAAACTTTAATATTATGAAGTATTAAATCTCTTTCTTGATCCAGTTTGGTAGTTTGAAATGAGGTTATTATAATACAGTGGGATTTTATCAGTAGAGTGCGACGATTAATCACTACTGGCGAAGTCAAATCGGTGCTAGATGGAAACATCAGATAACCCTTCACGTCAATTGTCGATGTCGACCCAACCGTTCACTTTCGTTCGATTTTCACGTTTCGAGGCATGCTGAAACGGCGCCTCCGACAGCTGTAGACATGTGAATGCGCGGAGGCGGTTGCACTTCTCGCACGCGTGGGAGAGATAATAAATAATATGTTGTCGAGAAGTTGACACACGCGCTAGCGCCATGTAACGTTACATTAACGGTATACTAATACGTTTACAGTGTTTAATGTGTGGACATTATAATAGGTAATACTATTTTCCATAATGAGAGCGAATGAGAATCGCATACATCGAAAGCTCTCTTTGGACATATAATTACGGACTAGTTTAATAAGCTTAGGTTAAGTAATTCCGATAGAACAAATCGAACTATGTCACATGAAAATCCAATTATTCAAAACAACTATAATAATGATATAATAGCGTTGAAAAGCACGAAGAGTGTGTGTAACTCGTGTTTTGGATCATATTAGAGTGAAGACTGATGGATCCAAGACAGGACGTTTGCAATTGCGTATTGAAATGCATTATCATAAACATGCAATGCAAAGCTCGATTGTAAAAAGTTGATAAAATATTTAAAGGAAAAATACGGAGCTCTCTCGCTTTCTTTTTAAGTAAGTGTATAAAAGTTTCGACTCTCTCTTAGAAGCCAACTAAGTGCATGTGTTCTATTTTTCTCTGAGTCTTTCTATATTTAAAATAGAATAGGGTTTCTCAATTCACTGGAAATGTAAATAGATTCTAAAAGGGTTAGTGAATTTTATTGTACTCGATTGAAATAGTCACGTGTGTAACGCGGATTATTATGTAAAGATCTATCGATTGCAAATGTTCTGGTGCAAGGGAGAAGAAAGTTTGAATGAGTTTATTCTGCACCTTGAAAGCTATAAATTTCTGCGAGGAAACTTTCCAAAGATATTCCGATCATAACGAATTTTTATGCAGAAGAAAGCTTTCTGCAAGACGAGGATCTAGGTGGATCTTATCTTCGGGCAATTGCCGATGTCGATACGAATTTGAGTTTCTTTTCGATGTTCTGATTCTGTGGTATAACACATACATGTATAGTACATGATCTTGCGTGAAATCGCGCGCGTACAGGAGTGGCTTTCCATGCCTGCGTGACATGACAGAAGAAATATTTAACGGGAGGAAGACGCCGAGGCGAACGGAAACGGAAAGATTATTACCCGGAGTAATAAACTGTCAGACAAGCGGTACATCGGATAATGCATTGCCACAAAGCCGTTACAATGCGCCCGGTTTTCTACTACGGCTGCACCCCGTGTAATTACCGTGGGGTGCATGCTACACTCGATAATAACGAGCGATTTTGCGGCCCGTAATCATTTTACTTATTCCGATGGACGCGTTAGCTAATAAGAGAGAATTAGAGTATTAAACGAGCGATACTTCGTATATATATTCCAATGTCCGTCCTTCTTTCTTTCAAATCTGAACGCGCGCGCAAACGCAGTCTCTCGTTATTTTCTCTATGACGTCTACAGTAAGGTCATTGTGCATTAAATTGTGTAATTCGAAGAGTAGACCTCTGGGAAATCTTGGTGTATAAGATACTATAATAGGATATGATGGATATTACTCCAAATATAGGACTGGTATTTAATTAATTAAGTCCGCCCTAAGTATTATAGTAATTATTACTCCCGATAAATGCCGTGTCTGTCAAATATTGTAATATTTGATTTGAATTTGACAGGAAATTATTTTGTACAGGCTGCGGTACGATAAATCAACAATGTTATTATAATAATTTCACAATTGCCACATGTCACAGTCTGAAAGCGTTAAAATTAGTACATTATTTTTTCGGTGCAACCCTCGATGTGACCTATCTGGAGATGGCCAACGAAGCGGAAATTTTTTATTCTTCGCATCGAGCAGCGAATATTTCTGCCAAGTGGTAAACTAAAATATCTTTAGTGCATCCCTTCGTGCGACGCCGGATGTCCTCACTCCATCTCTCGTTCGCTCTCTGTATCTCTTGTTCTTCGCCCTCGCGTAAAGTACGATGTCTATACGCGTGCTATCGCGGACGTAATAATAGCACGTACTTTACAATCGTGTCTCTGTGTGTGCGCGTGTATGTATACGACGAGTATCGCTTGTACACACCGGGCGTACACCCTGGCGCCGATGAGGTTCCCGGGACAGGATTCCATTTAAGTGTTCCGCAAATACTGTTACCACGAGAGACACGCCGAGGGAACAATCCGCTCGGTTCGCCCGCGCTCTCCCACTCGCCCGATAATGCATTTTGCGAGCGGGACGCTAGCATACGATCGTGGTTGCAGGCGCCGCATTCTATTGGTTTTATATCGCACTGCCATCGACCTTCGACGCGAAGCGAACCAAATGAAGAATATTCACTTACTAGACGGGAGAGAGCAAATTAGCCACTCTCGATGGTACACCACCTTTTCCACGAACTTTAAGCTAATTATCTTTTCTCTTCTCAATGTGCTTCTTTTTTTCCCACAATTTGCTCGGCTGCTAGATAGATATATCCCCCCTAGCGATTTCATGTACCAGGCAGTTTGTTTTTATTTAAAATTCGTAATGAGTAATGTGAATGATATAATATCTGATATGAAAATTTTGATTTGGTTAGGATGGTTAAGCACGGAAAATGAGGAAGCTGCTACGCAGTTGAATTAAACCATACTATTTTGAAATTTGATATTAGAACCGCAGATGGTATCCCATTTAGAACTGCCGAATCTGACAATTTGGTAATTTCCTGTCTTTGTTTTCGTTTAGGGATGAGTTATTTTGGTATTATTTATCATTACGTCACGCATTGTCAAAGGAAATCAGACGCAGTTGCGCGAGAGGAACTCTGAAATCCCGTTTCCAATTGCAGACATACTGTAACAATATACAGAGTGTTATACCGTTAGAATTATTTGTATTCTCAAGATTGCAATGCAGTAAAAATTTCACTAATACGGTAGCGAATGCCTAGTCCGAGGGGTATGTTAAGTTAGCACCCCAACTATAGTACTCAGGAGTTCTGATTAGAGTTCCCACTTCCTTTTGACGAGACGAAGAGTTCCCTATAGTTAATAACAAGAGTTCCGCTCAATAAACATTTTTTTTACATTTTTTTAAAATGGGGTGCTAACTTTTTATCGAATTTCGAGGTGAAATAGTTCTGAGCGGCTTAATAGCTTCAATTTGCGATTGCCTAGAGTTCCTGATATGTAAAAAAAATTTTCGAATAATAAAAAAAAAATTAAAAATTTTTGAAAAATTAATTTTTAGATACAATAGTTCTGATGATAATTCCTGCTTCTTTTTGTAAGGTGAAAAAGCGATTGGACCAACGGTTTGCAAGATATAGCGACATTTGTCGGAAGATCAACAATTTTTAAAGTGAGTATATCTCGGAAACCGTTGGTTCAATCGCTTTGAGCCCTGATACTTTTCGACAGAACTCGCCGATAACTGTCCAGAACTCCGAACAGAACTACTCGGTATTCCCAAAAAATTTTCCGACGTGGGACTTGGAAAAAATTTTTGGTCAAAAAGAACTCTTATAGGTATTCACAAAATACTTCTGTTAAGCTGATCAGAACTATGCGACCTTGAATTTCGTTAAAAAGTTAGCACCCCATTTTTAAAAAATTATTAAAAAATGATTATTAAGCGCATATGTCATTAAAAATCATAGAGAACTCTTCGTATCGTCAAAAAGAAGCAGAAATTATCATCAGAACTATTGTATCTAAAAATTAATTTTTCAAAAATTTTTAATTTTTTTTTAATATTCGAAAATTTTGTTTACATGTCAGGAACTCTAGGCAATCGTAAATTGAAGCTATTAAGCCGCTCAGAACTATTTCGTCTCGAAATTCGATAAAAAGTTAGCATCCCATTTTTAAAAAATGTAAAAAAAATGTTTATTGAGCGGAACTCTTGTTATTAACTATAGGGAACTCTTCGTCTCGTCAAAAGGAAGTGGGAACTCTAATCAGAACTCCTGAGTACTATAGCTAACTTAACATACCCTAGTCCGGGCGTTGAGGAATCTAGCGGGAAAAATATTTTCCATGAATACTTTACTTCCAATCTGATGGCAAAATATCCATGGAAAATAACGGATACGCGTAATCGTCACAGCGATAATCGCACCTTTGATACCACTAATAATTACCTCACTATTACGCCGCGAGCGTGTTATTACATGGAGGTAATCTGTGATGAATTTCCTACCGACAACATATGCATCGCGACGAACGTCTTGCCGAGCGTTTACAGAGCGGTAATTCGCTCGCTCAGTCACTCACGAGAGAAATAAATTAGTAGTTGATCCGCTCCAACACACGTGATTTGCGCGTTCGCTAATTAAACCCTCGGCTTCTGTTAATCTCTGGCATGGCTCCGGCTGGACGAACACCGTGGAACACGTATAATTTCGTCAACCGAGTCTCACCGAGTTGGCGTATCCGCGACAGCGACAGCGATGGCGGCAACGACGACAACGACGTTCCATTAATTGTATCAACCGATAATTATTCCGTGAGCAGACTCACGTATCAGTCATCCGCGACTCGGCGCTAAGCCGATAAATCGGTTAACAACTCGAGCAGAAGGTCGACCAACAGGTTGCTTCTATACGATCTGCCAGCCGGGCTAAACCTTTGTTATCGAATCTCGAAGTGCACGTGGAATAGTTCGCAGGAGGAATCAGTTTCGTATTGCTATTTTCTATCACACCTGCTTCCGATAATGATATGGATAGAATATATATTCCAATGATAGTCGACAACTACTATACAGCACAGAAACTTGTAATAGTATTGCTGTAACAATTTCTAATGTTACTATGATGTTATTAGAAAGTTGCAATGCTGCTACAATATTACTGGAATGATTCGTGCTGTTTATTATTGGGTTTGAATTAAATTTTTATTAACGAAAAATATTTTAATTCTCTAAAAGCGGCATTGAAAAGAGGCTCTATATGCAGCAAAACAACGTTTTTTTTAAAATTAATTTTGTTCAAAAATATCTTGTGAGTAAATCCATTGATATAAAATTTATTGATATGTATTTTTTATATATGTTGATATATTTCGGCGTCTTTCTGGCGATTACAAAAGTTAATTGCGTTAATTTCATTTGGTGTTTACACAACACTCATGGAATTATTTTATTCCTATTATTTATCAAATGTTAAACAAGGATAAATGATATTCGCGAGCGTTGTACGCACCAAATAGAAACGTATTATATTTCAGTGTCCAATGTTACATACATTTCCATTTTCAGTCCTTAAGTGTAACTAATTTGCACAAATTCCAAATTTATCCCGAATTTATCTCGAATTAAATTATAAAGTGAACGTTGAATATGCAATATTTGCTCCTAGAGGATTAGTATATGATTTCGACGTGTTTAACGTTACCTGTCTTTTGGTAATTAAGCTTCGTATTAAATCGATTAGAAAAAAAAGATATTTATCGTTAGCAAACTCTTCACTATCGACAGAGTCTCAAAAAAAAATCGAAAATGTGAAAGGGAATCGATTTCAAAATCCCGTTTCCAATTACGTTTTATATTGGTATAGAGTGTTATGATATACAAAATAGCAATCAACTATAGAAACAGAAACATATTGGGAATTTGGATTATTCGACTGGTGGATTTTGTATACATTATGTATAGGTATATATGTATAAATACATATGTAGGCTATTTGATACTGAACATTTAATGACTAGGTTACCGAACTTTCTGACTTATGATCTCCAAAATATATATAATGAGATTATAATATTTTATTAAGTCAAAGATTAATGCGGCTGCAAATTGTTGACCCATTAATTTTAAATAATTTATATCAATGTTTTTGATAATTTTACAATAAATTAATTGATAGCTAAGACTTCGTAATTAGAGACCTTAATCCTATGTCACGCATTGTCAAAGGAAATCAGACGCAGTTGCGCGAGAGGAAATCAACTCTGAAATCCCGTTTCCAATTACAGACATACTGTAACAATATACAGAGTGTATTGTTACGATATACAGGATGGATCAATAGTATAAGAACGTATTTCCAAATAAATTTGAAGTAAACTCGTGTAAATCACGAGTTATTGAATATCTTTCGATATGTTATTGAGATATGTACTTTGTACTGCAATCATAAAAATCACGGGATTTGCGAAGTAATAAACCCGCACTATGAATTGCTATATGTAAATATTGGATAACTTTTCACGATGGAAAAAATAATATAGCCGCTAATTGCAACTTTTAAATTGTTTAAATTAGATATCTTCAGTCTAAGATTAAATAATAATATTCCACTTGCTTTTTTATATTGTTTTTGTAGGAAATTGGAGATATTTGTAGACAGAAATCAGAGAGCAATACGTTTCTAAATTGTAATTATTTCTTATAATAATTTATACGTATACAAGATTTAGTTTCAAGTCTGTCCGAAGAAAATGGATACAAGGCAAGCCTTTATTTTTCTGTACATTATATTCAGCATTGAAATAACTAACTAAGGTGGGCAGATATATGTAAAAGTAATAAACATAGATTTTATTAGGTAACGATATGCAAAATTATATATCTAGACTATGGACTCTCTCGATCGAAGTACATATGTAAAATACGAGTCACCAGGTGTTTTGCTCATGCAATATGAGCAAACGTATGTATGAATATTCATTCCTATTACTGCTGCCTAAGAAGATATCCGCTGTTTACCCGACGAAAGTACGTACACAGTATTGAGTTTATATTACGCGAGCATTGCACAACTCGCGAAGTTATGTTCTCAGAAGGATGATATTCGATAAATCATCGCGTTTTCCAAGATTAATAATCGCACTGCAGCGCGAAAAAGTTCGAATCGATCGAACTTTATCGGATTCCAAATTTCGCGTTTCTCTTTTGCAGAAATAAGTTTCTTAAAATAGAAAGAAAGAGAAAATATGATATTTGTGCAGTTTCGAGTATCGTTGGTTATTATTTCTCTCCTCGTCTAAAAAAGAGGAATTTACCGTGTATTGCGTGTGTCACGCTTACGCACACGCATTCATGACGCGTTCACGGTCGCGGCAAAAACACCCGGCGACTCGGACTTGTAACGTAATTGTGCGACGTTTAATTCGATAAATTAACCTCTGGTCCCGGTCGACGTCGGGGTCGCTATATAGGCCGGAGAAGAGTCGCTCGGCTAAACCGCGGCAGGAAATCTCTTCAATCTGCTCTGATGCGTCTCGTTAACGAGCGTTTGTTTTCTTCCGTCCAGCTCGGGTCGACCGTCGATGCTTTCTTCACTTTGCACCTATCGCTATCGCTTCGCAGTCTCGTGCAGTTTTACATTTTAATGTTAATTTCTCACGTACTTGTTTCGGAGAAATTTTGTATTTCGTATTATTGAAATTTTCAATAATCTTTTGATTACGTCCTAAAATTCTTTGTTTATAACAATTCTTTATGTATTATACGGTAATCTCTTCCATCAGATTTTTTTCTCGAGTTTTTCGAATGTTTTCTATTTAAGAATAGTTAGATACTTTGTTATATGTTAGAAAAATATATAAATATGTTATAAATAGAAAATCTTTTAACGATAAATGATAATAATAAATCTTTTGAAAATGGTTTTTTTATAAATTGTTGCTTTAAAGAATATATTTTTTGCGAATATTTTTTAAAGAATAAATTTATCGCGATACTTATACCCTCTTCAGTATCCTGGATGTGGCATTTCTTTTTCTAATGTTTTTCTAATACTTTTTTATTGATGGAGATACATACATTTGCTTGGCACTGTATGTTCTTTAATCTGGAATTTCAATTGAAAAATTTCTTTACAATATGTTTATTTGTATGAAAGATAATCGATTTTGATATGCCATACCTAAGTGTGTCGTTTCTGAAGTGTGGCATCGCGGAGAGTCAGTATTAGAGATACTTGGACACGTGTCTTTTATCTAACTTATAAAGGGCGCAATTAAACAGAAAAGTTTCATGCCTGTATTTATTCTTTATAGGGAAAATCGTTTGCCTGCTTCGCTCTTTTCGCGCGAATATATCTTTTCAGCAGTTCATTCGTAACGTATATATGCATAGCTGTTTGTACCTTTATCGGGTCTCTCCCATGCGATACAGAAGTTTCCAAGACGTAGAGAAGCTGTCGAAGCAAAAGGAGTTACGACGCGCGGTTCTCGAAATGTTTCATCTCACAAAGTGCTGCCACTGTTTCATCAACGAACTGCTTTGTTCTCTTTTCTCGCTAAAGCTTTTCTACGCTTAGAATTCGAAACTGAGAAAACTTTCATGTTCCAGTTAGTTTCATGTGTTCACCGATACTGTTGCAGTTTCCTAAAATTCCATTTTCGCTCGTAACGAAAATAATGATTATAACTGAAATTTGACACGTTTACTGTCAATAAATTATGTACGTGCATAAATTCACGCGCGATTCATAGCTTATATTTATTAGTGTAACAAATATGGCATAAAAACTGTACACAATATATTTGTATGCTATTGTATGTAAGTGTATATATATATATATATATATATGTACACATATATAATATATATACACTTTTTATATATGTATCGAATGCACATACATATATAATATATATACACTTTTTATATATGTATCGAATGCACATACTTTACAATATAAATGCACAAAGCAAACAAATGTAAAAACGATTATGAACAGTTAGAACGAAAATATTTCATGAGGACTCGAATGAATTCATGATAATTTCATGCAGATCTGTGAAATTTGTCGAAACGGATTTGCAGATCGTTTTTGTGTGCCTCGGGGTGCAATTTACATCAGAATTTATTTGTAAATTCTAAAATAATTGGAAATAAGCTTATGGAAATTTTTAATCATTTATCGCGTGGTGATTCGAAATTCGCTTCAGTTGAAAACACACTGTACGTTTGTCTAATTATCATTCTGTTGGATTATACAATACAGGCAAATAATCATAGGTGCATACATATGTATGTGTATGCATGCGCATATATATGCGACAAGTCTTCGATGGTAAATCCAGTGCCATGTGGAAAGAAGCGGGTAAATGATTACGGAGCAGCGCCGGAGGCAGCACAGTGGAACGGCTCTATGGATGAGCCGCCTGTTGCATCGTTCGCGAATCAACCACCGACATAGGGCACGTTCAATAATCTATGTCACTGCATACGGTATATACTAGAACTCACGCGTTTTATTCTGATCACAGTTTCTTTGGCAAATTTCAACTGCATTTATTTTAGCGAAAAAGTTTCTTAGCGAAAGTTTCACAGATCAAGTTGTTTTTTGCATCTTTCTTACTATTCTTAGCAATTAACGCTCTTAAGTTATTTAATAGGTGAATGTCTGATGTAAAGATGTCTGAAATAATTATTAGATAGAAACTGTAAAAGCCTTATACCCATTTTATAATCGACATTGGCATGTCGTGTTCTTATTTTTTAAACAAAATTGCTTTCTTTTAACGAGTATTTAAGATGCGTTATAGGCAATCGATTTTAATTTGTTTGTATCTGTTCATCCATATCTATTGATTTTTACCTTCTTGTCCGTATATCTGTTGATCACGGAAAATGTATGACCTCTTAGACACCCTATAGCGGTTACCCACCCTCGGGAAGCAAAGCGATTTATCTTAATCAAAGTTGGAATCACGTAACTGGCGCTTTTGCGAGAAGAAACTGATACAACGATAGCCAGACATTAACGAAAGCCACGTTATTGCGAGGGCAACGGTAGTACACAAGGAGTACGCAAACGTTTACCATAATCGCTAGTATAGGGAAAACGTCATTCGATCAGACATTCTTAGGGATTTATGGTAAAGTAGAGGATTCGAGGGGTCCCAATCTATGTATAAGATTTACCGAAATCTAAATTTATAGATTCGGGACTGTCACAAGGGAATATTTAATTAATTAGGATTGAAACCCTTAAGAGGTTTTGAAGATACAACTCGATATACGGAGAATTTATTGTTGATAGTACAATTAGAAAGCAAATAATACCGTATTACAATTAAAGTGAATATAAAATGTACGATAAATGTATAATAAATTCCTTTTATTCATCTTCGAGGAAATTCAGACTGGATAATTAGAATAGCAACGTTTTTTTTTCTTTAGTTTAAGTTTGTATGGCTTGCGCATTGCGGGTTATTTTTTTCAATACTGGCCGTCTCCTTTTTTCCAAAAACCGGAGGTATGAATAAAAATAAATATTAATATTAATATTTTCTGTATTCAAACGAATACCATAAAGATAATTCTGTTACTTTATAAAGAATTTTTATTATTGGAAAGTCTCAACTATCATTTTTTTTTACTTTTATGAAAAGGAAATGCATTGAGTGTTTTATACATTTTACTAAATGGTTTATATATATCACAGCGTAACCCAAAGTTTTCCGAGTTAAAATATGACAGAAAATATTATCAGTTTTTTCCGATATTCAGAATAAATTTTCTAGCAAAGCTTCGTGTGGGAGAGAAATTGTATTATACGTTTCACTTATTCTTTCTCTGTAAGGTATCCTTCCTTCCTGGTTATACTATCCTGCATAAAAGTATCTGCGTTTCTTCCCGACGTCAACCATAAATCGTCGATATAATTCGTTTCTAAACCGATACGAACAGCGACTACTACGCAGCTTTAACGTTCAGCGAATCCTTCCATTCTTGAGTCCGTAGCAAAAGTCTCCGCCTCACAGGAATCACGAGTCACCGTGTATTGTAACCCACGGTGTAGCTCAACAATCGTGATCTGTCGCATTGAATCGCGCGTTCAATCCCGGTCACTTTTCTTCGAGAAGTGCGGCCGCGACTGCGATTGCAGCGCATTCGTGCGTATAACATTACTATACAATGTAGCATAGTCGAAATGATCGAGGGCGTCGTTGCATGAACTCGACAGTAAAGCGCTTGTTGCGAGATTATTGTTCGCGAATGGTGACACACCGGATGTATCCGACCATTTGCATTGTCGACGATGGGTACTTAAACATCTGAGCATTAAAGTGCTCGGTAATTAAATGGCTTAAACATTCTTTAGGCAATACTTCGTGGTATTACTCAATCATTAACAGAAAGCTTAATTATTAGGTATGTGTTCAACAGTTCTCTCTCTCTCTCTCTTTCTTTTTAATTCAATTTCATAGCGATATAAGCTTTGAAACCAATATATGGCAAATGCAAATAAATGTAAATCGATATCTTAGGAACATTTACAAGCGCTGCTTAAAAACAGGGAGCTTTTTATTGATGGGATAATTAGATTTGAAAACGTACTTTGTTTGATTAGAAAAAACTCGTTTTATATTTTAAAGTTTAGTACACACGAGCTTTAATTCTCTATTATCATATACATATATGATAATAGAGAATTAAGGATTTGTGTGAGCGAACACAGGAGAGAATTAAAATAAACACTACAAAGATGTTTTAGTAATACAACAACGTTATGATTAACTCAAATCTGCATTGTAGGAAAGAGTGCCATGCAAATCTGAAAAAATAACGCTTTTCAGCTATCTGCTGCGATTTTTTATGACTATAGTTTGTAATACAAAAGCACGGTTTAATATAACGTTGACAGTAGTATGATGAAGTTTGTGGAGCTATTTGATCTACTATGAATATAGTAATTTAACCCTTTAAGCACGCTTATTACGACATTTCCATCGTAACGAGTTAGAGAGAGAAACTTTATAACGCGCATAGAAATAAAGTAGCGAACTTTGGCTCTGCATTAAAACGGGATGGAAATCTATTGTCTTTTGTAATTACCGGCACGAATGATATTACACGCATATCCTTCGTATATCGTCTTTTTGAAATTGTATCTCTTATCGTAGTCAAAGGATTACATCAATATATTATATGTTTAAATAGGAAATAGAATATTTTGCTATGAAAACTGTTATAAATAATATTAGTTTTTTTTAAATAAAAGTTAAAAGAGTTAAAAAGTTTATGTGAAAAATACTACCAACGTTATATAATTTGCAGAAATTTTTTCCAGAAATATTTTTATGCAATATCTGCAATTCATAATTCAACACAACGCGTTAAGGATATCAATAAGTTTCAATATATAACTGTCTCTTTCGAGAAAGATTTAAATTGTTGGTTAAAAGTTTCTAAGATTTGCAACGACTGTCAGCTATGTACATATTTTATCAATAACGCGACAACTCTTTCTGTCTGTCGTACAATTCCAATCCGTAGTCATCATAAATATGGCTTTTTTCTTCAGCTAAGCGCTGTAAGATAAGGAAATTGCATGTAATTAATCGCGAATAAATTATCTGTCGCTGGCAAAAGCAGCGATTTATTTACGAGATGTACTCATCGATTGTTAGCTTTTCTTCTTTCCTTCTTTTCCATCAGCGGAAGCTGCCACTCGTTTAATGAACTCGCGACCTATCGCTTTTATCTTCGCGCCTTGTAGGTCGCCAGCGTAACTATGTCGCGCGTGTAGCATGCAAATGAACAGCCGTCAAATGGTATTTTCCATATAGTCGAGTGCGCACTCAGGTAGCCGGTCCGGCTCGGAATGGGAATGGCGGGGTTTAAATTAATTCAATGCGACAAGTTTATGAAGCCTCTATCACTTGAATCGCGATTCAAGAAGTACTCATACGAGGGTAGCCTGTCAGATTTTATGCGTTTTGCGGCGAATCACATGGCGAGCCTGTCACTCGACCGCGCTAATTAACGAGTCCCCCGCATAGCGAAATCGCATGCGCGATGTCCTAATTATTGTCGAGTTCGATAACGCTTGAAATTAATTTGCTTGTCATCGTTAAATTAAGATGGATATTGTATCCTTGAACATAGTATGGAGAATTCTTGCAGTTAGACTTCATATCGATATTTCAATCAAGATCATAATTAGTGTTATCGTTGCGTTGAGTCACGAAATAGCGAGGAAAGTTTGAGAAAAAATAAAAATATATGGGAAAGTTGAAAGTCTGTTATTAGATTTTGAAGAAGGTACGAAGAGAGATTGAAAAATTCTCAAAATAGCGGAAATTCTTAGAACGTAGTTTTAGATTGTGTAATGTACGGTCGCCATCGCGCGCAAGTGGGAATCGATGTGACGTTCGATAATCGTCCCCGAAGACACGATTTCTATGACAGTTCCGTTACGTGTTCCCGCGAACGTGGTCGCAAACACAAGTGACTTATCCGGTTATCCGAATGAGTGCCGCCAATTGCTTCCGCTAAGCACACGGGATTCTAGATTTTCTCGGAGACACGTAATGAACCGTAACTGTCCTCGGGATTCCGATAGGATGAGGAGTACGACGAGAGGAAAAAGAGAAAAAGACGTTCATACGAGGCGCTGTCCGACCAATAGCGATTTCTCTACTTGCGGCTGACGTGACCGATTCGATCGATAGAGCGCTCATACGTATTACGCGACACGACCAAATCACCTGAAAATTGATCGTCCGCGATTGAACAAATAGGCTTGTAATTTGGGGAGTTTTGTACGATGAATCTTTGCGAGGTGACTACTTTCTTTATTGTGTCTGAATGGACAATGGACTGCTTAGCGGATTGAAAGGGAGCAATTTTCACTTCGATTTAACACATCGCACGTACAGGAATTTGTTAAGATCAAGACTTACGACGGTAACTTGTTACAAGTAACTATGTAGTTAGTTACTCGGTATAAAAATTTTTAATAGAATTCTTTCATATTAATCTCGATATATTGTCGTTGAAATTAAAACAGAAATTATTAAAAAAATTATAATTTATCGTCATTATAATGTTTATTTAAATTGTTTGACGCAATGATGGCATCGCATGATTGATAGAAATTAATTTTTTACATGTAAGTCGATCTTATTATTAGTAAATCATCCATTTGACGTTAGAATTGCGATGTTTTTATTTTATTGCTTAATATTCATTTATCAAAATTTGAAATTAAAATTTTTTCCATTGGGATCGTGAATATTATTTTTGGAGTTAGCGCGACAGTTTGTGGCCTAACTTTTCAAGGTTTGAACTCCTTAGAGGCTGATAATAAATCAAAGTATCCACGTTCCTTTTCACTGCTTCGTTTTCCGGCGAAGCACGCGCTTAAATCACACTCGCTTGATCCCCGAAGGATCACTGAAATCGTTGATTGACGTTTATTGCTTTTTGATTTGATCCTATCGCCAGTTCCACTGACTGGTTACCTATCTGGATGAAAAAGACAATATCCATTTCTCTCGCAACTCTCTCGGCAAGGTACTACAGTGCAAAATTGTGAAAGGTTCTTCTCGTCATTGTGTCATATCTCCTGATTGTTTCGGAATAATACTTCATCAATTGAATATCGTCATATCGAACATGAAAAGGAAAGTCTTCGAAAAGAAGAAAAATCAAAAAGTTATATTTTTATCCGTAGATTCCTTCTTTCTGCGGAAACATTTTCAAGAGTTATAAATGTAGAGATGGAGAATATCTTTCTGTCTTTTCAATGAAAGAAGAATTGTAGTAAAAATGTTTCACTTTTAATTTTAAGTAAAATTATACCTAAGTATATAACTTTATAACTAAAGCATGTGATAAATTCTTCTTTACTTATACTTACAAAGATAAGTTGTATATGTATGTGCAAGAAAAAATGTTAATAAGATTTGGCAATTTTTTAAAATAACAAATATTATCAGTTGAATAAGTTTTCGAAATTATTTTGCTTTGTACAGTTAGTTTTTCGATGATACCACGATGACGACGATATTCGATTGACCTTTTCCTTTTCACTACGCACGTGTGATTACGTGTTTATTGAAATTTATTTCCGATACTAGAGTAACCGTCACAAAAAGCGGCCTAGATATTTCTGAACTCTTTATACGCAAAACAAAGAGTTCGGAATCAAATCTCCTTTTGATTGACACATTCATTTATCTTAGAGCACCTTTGACTCTAACAAGAAAAGAAAGTGAAAGGGAGATTTTATGATTTTCCAGGAATAATACATTATAGAAATTAAAGTCTCTTTGATGGTGTATTTTATATCACTTCAAGTTTATTATCTTTTTAGGCTGAAAAGCAAAAGGCAGCCTCGTAATTTTAGCAGTACAGAAAGGTGAAGAACGGAAAATCAATATTGAGATTTGATCAGAACAAAACTCGCAGTCCGAGAGTTTATCTCGTAGAAAAATCTTTTTACTTGTCATGCCTGTCTCGTCTCCTACGATACTAAATCGACAATATCTTTGTCATACTGTCTTTGTCATACATAATCTAATCTATTATAGTATTATAGCATCAATCATTATATATATTATCGTTATACACATATTATATTACATTTTGTTTGCGATAAATGCAGAATCAGGCGAGAACAGCACGAACGATGGTTTTGACGTTGTCGTCGTCGCCGTCTCGGCTCTATCTCATGCTGACAATGCTAATCGCGTCTCTCGCTGGAGTTATGATTGCTGGAGAGCAGAATTTGTCATGTGAGCCGCGAGCGTGGGCGCACAGTATAGTATACCGCACGTGTAATCCCGTGCGATGTATTGGTCGACGATATCATGGCTTTGTAACCGATCTCCGCGTGTCGTCAATGCATGGATGAAAGATAGAGAGGGTGGGAGGGACAGAGATCGCTATTTATTAAGCATTAAGCTGCACTGAGACAGCTGAAACAAGATATACATCTATTTATATCAGTTACAAATTAATTAATTGTTGCTTACGATGTATGGTGATTTATAGGTGATTTATATAAATAATAAAAAAATAACAATAATGAAAGATACAATAGAATAAAGAAAACAAAGAGCAAATTAATAGGTCGAGTTGAGTAAATGGACAAATAATGTACAATAATTTCCATTTCTCCAAAAACATTACGAATATCGCAGAGATGATGATATATTATTTCAGAATCCAATCGCTTCTGACCGAACGAATAAAATTCGGTGCGGCATTGAGGAGATGTCAGCATGTCATTATAAGTTTTGATAGAATGTCGGGTGTTGTTATTGATGAATTTTTGAATTTCTAATACAAAACTATCAAAAAATATAGAGTACTAAAAGTAAGGCAACCTACAAAATAAATAGTTTTTATCTTAAGCCATTGGAGCCTACAGTATCGAAGAGAGGAGAGAGAGAGAGAGAGAGAGAGAGAGAGAGAGGTGGGAGAGACGGAGCGTTGTACACACGCGGGTTTGCTAGACGGTTCGATACGCAACGCGTGGTGCACGCATGCACCGCTTGAGTCGCGTTGCGCTTGAATAATGTATAAGTTTCGCGTAATAAAGCGGTAGACAAGCGGCTCCGGGCGTCCACGCGTCGACGTGGTGTACACGAGAGCTTTTTGCGTTCGTCGCCGTCGGCTGCTCTTGCGATTAACTGAAAAATCGTGCTTAGAACGGAACGAGCTTTTTCTGCCTGTGTCTCAATCTCTCTAAAATACATTCAGTAGATCAACTTACGATAGAGTGAAACACGCGTACGTGTTAGAAGCAGTATTAGGACAGTAATGATTATTCGTTTCCCGCATTGTTCCTGCTGCATCGCGCACGGTGCTATCCAATTACAATTATAATTGGATCGCGTTACGAGGTTTTGGATTAATCGTGACTGACATTTATCGTGTATCGCGAAAAATATGTGTTGCCAATATGAATTAAATCTGCGAAATGATGTTATATCTCGCACGAAACCCGACGAAATATCATTTCCATTCGTTTCTCCGCGTGTCCGTAATTTCGTTCAATTTACGTCATAAAAATTTGCACGTAGCGACAAATAATCTCCCGTGGGAAACGACGCACCGAATTTCGCGATTTGAAATCTGCCCGTGTTGAAGTTCACTCTACATAGGACGCAAGACACTAAACGCAGGGTGTAGAACGTAAGTCGCACAGATCGTAAAATTTTTGCGTCTATCTGGTCCTACGTAGATTCGCAGCGAGCAATCTGTCATTCAATCTGACAAAAGGAATTGCGAGTAAAGAAATATATAAAATGAGAACAAGGATAAATGGCAGCGGAATCTCATTTATATGACGTTTTTATCTTTTGATTTTTTAAAGATGTTTTATTTCTATGTACAATATATGTACATGTCTCACATGAAAATAATTGATCATGATTGATCGATCGCAGAATGCGAATTTTACCCAACTTTGATGCATCCTGCGTTTTGTGTCGTATAGCCTATTACGATCGGAATATTACGACCTGCGACTTGCGTTCTGCATCCTCTATATATGTTAGAATGAGCTTTACGCTTCGTTATTGGCGTTTTCGCCGCGTGCGTCATTGCGTGGCGAGAGCTGCGTTGCACGCACACGGTGACCCCAGATTAACGGTAACGTGACGCGTGGCATGTCGGAGGTCGGTAAACTGAACGCGTCGCCGATGAACGATATCGATGAAAAGTCGGACACATCCCGAGCATGTCGCTGAAAATGAGACATTTCGATCGCGAATGGGGGCAGGTAATATACATATTCGACCCTCGAAACATCAATTCCCCGTATATCCCTGTTTCCATTAGATCACTGATACAGATTAATAATCCCTCGCGTCAGCATGATTAAAGGGACGTTGTCGCTCCATGAACGAAAGATCGCTGATCCGTCAGTCGTCCATTTTCATCCGATCTATCAAAACTATATGTCTTTTCATCCCCTTCTCTCTTCCGTTTGATTTGCTTGATTTGATTTATGGCCGATCGATGGCCATTATCCACGGATTTGTCCCGCGCCGGCAGCTCTATCCGAGAAACTCCGATAGAATGGAATATTAGGACATTTCCATTGGGAATACGAAATGTAACTACCACTCGATGTGTGATCGCCAGTTACATCGCCACGTGATTTTTGTTCAGGTGTAGTATACCTATGGTTCATCTGGGGATAAATTCATTCGCTTGTGTAGCTACTGCGAGCGATTGTTCTAATGTCTAATGGCTGGCGCGATAAATAAATGACGATAAATTCGTTGTCTATCTAGTAGATCTCGCGCATGCAATTCTTTTTACTCTAGTTTGTGTGGAAAATAGATTATTTATTCCCCTATAGATGGGCTGAGCGTACGTTTTTCCGTGCAATATGGTTTTATTGCTAGCGAGTGTCTTTTCAAATATCAGTTGAAATGACGTTTTCAATTTGTATTCTTGATTCCACGTACGGAAATATTGTACCATTATTCTCGGACGATTTCATTTAAATGGAACAAGCAGCAAAATTATTATACGTTATTGAACGTTGGGTGTAAATATCATGCATTTATTTTATTATTGTAATGCGTTTCTGTAGCCATTGACTAAATAATACGACGTGTTATTACTTAATGTACACACTGTTACTTATTATATAACATGTATACTGTACTATACTTATACTGTAAATATATAATTGATTTACTGTTGTTTTAAAAATTACTTATAATTTTATTCATATTTTTGTTATTTGTATTCTGACATGGATTGATATTGTTTTTCTCGTCTGGCTGTCGATGTTTTATAAACAGGGATATGCCGGCGGCAAGGAGGTTAAACAAACGTCTTAATTAAACGTTCGTCATTTCGACGGCATATTAAATTGAGCATATTTTCCCGCAGGCTTTATCCGACGATACTAACGAGATAAAGACATCGTTATCAGAGGTGCCGATCGCTTTAACTTGAATTAAAGTCATTGAAGGTCTACAGAAAGAGACCCTCGGCTTTTTTTTAATCGTCGAGTAATCAATGGAATAATTATTTTATAAAATAAGATTATGGATTGTAGTTGCGCTTAAATGTTATAGCATAATAATAACATTGTATGGCATATGAATAACGTGGTGAATATGTTAGAGATATTGTAATATAAAAACTGAAATCTTGTTATAGGTAGTTATAAAATTAAATAGGATAAAATTAAAATAGAAAATAACAGAGTCACGTTGTTTTCAAATATAATTATTGGAAAATACAATATGCGAAGCGGTAAAAATAAAAGATTATATTCTTTTATGCATGTAATTTTTTATTTCTTACCTTCGACTATTTATTATGTATTAATCTAAATTAAATAGAATTTATATTATTTAAAGAATTAATAACGATAATAACAAATTTATATAGAATTTGTACTAATATATATTGAGAGAAAAAAGTTTCGAATTTTAATAAATTTTTATTTGAATAGTTTTAGCTGTGAATATTTACTAAACATATATTTGTTTGATACAAGAATTATTAAATTGATTTCACTTTATTTAATTTTATCATTTTTTTATGGAGTAAATATTTGCGTATCATAAATGTTAAGTTAATAATATTTGAACAAATATTTATTAAAATTTAGAATATTTTTTCTCAATGCACAAAATATATGTAGAATAATTAAGTAAATTACATCATTATTTTGTTTATAATATTATTAGGTTATATATTAAGTAAATGGCGTTTATTAAGGGAAAATGCTTCCAAATCTCAACCTGTGTTTCTCAATGTTGTCTCATAAACTACCATTATTATCATGAGCATAAATACCATGCGGTAGCCAGAGAAAATACATTGCCGGGGAAAGCAAGATGGCATAATAAATATCAGCGTCACCGGCTATAATTTATCGGTTACAGGAACTGGATGCGTCCCGCGCACGTTTAATTGCGGGTAAACCGGGAAGAAAAATGGCGCCGTGGCGTCGCGCCAGCGTCGACACTCAAAACAATGCGATGCTGTGACGAGTGGCGGCATGAATCCGCCAGGTCATTGAAATTAATTCGGATTTTCGAGCGAGCGAAACCGAAAGGGGTTGCACCCGTCGCAAATCCTCGACGGAAGCAGCGTCGTCGTCGACTGCACTTTCTGTAACGAAACTCGGGCGGAAAGTCAGCGGAGCTGAATTAAAGAGTCACGGAGCAAATATTTGTACATACTCTTGTATGAATAGTTTGGAAAGTTTACCCGTATAACTTGGCAACAGATGTGGAAATAAATTGCATTAGTTCCCCGCAAATCCCGCGTGAGACGTACGATATGGAGAGAACTTGTTACAAGGGAAACTTTTTATCGCGCAATCCGACTCCATCGATATTCAATCAAACGCGAATAATTTGCGACGATGATTCACGTAGTGAGATTCTCTGATTAATTTGGTATCGCGTTTTCTCTTCGACATACGATAAAATGTTGAATATTGCATTCGCAATTTGCGTTGCAGTTCTGCATCATTTTTCATTTTACGTCATCGCGAATATAAGACGTGAAAGGATTTACACAAATAAGCGAGGAAGGCCGTATTCGGTTAAAACAGGTCTTCGTGGCTAATAATATTTTTGTACGAATCTTACGATTTCCAATTGAAGCAATGGTAAAAGGATCTTGTGTGGTTTCGTCTCTTCAATGGTCGGTGAAATTGCAACACGAAACTTTCTTCAATGCGATTATGCGTTGTACAGATTCCGCGCTTTGTTCGTGACGATATTATTGCAGTAATGGGTCAAAGGGGTAGGTTTGAATCGTTGGCTATGACGCCTCAATTATAGCGTATTTATACGTCATCCGTCGCGCGACGTGTGATTTATTGCCCTGGAGGTCGAGCGTAGCGCGAAACGCCGCGCTCCTTTTCATGGCGACGCTCGCGTGGAAACCGGTATCGATCTCTGTGGCGTCTGGCCGCGATGACATTAAGCGAACCTATAAAACTGTGATATTAATCGAAACCATAAAGTACTACGGGAGTCTCGTGATGGTATGCTGGTCGTCGCCGTCGTCCTTGCGTATCGCTTCGAAACTCCATCGTTTTCTTTTTCCGCTCAAGATCGCTAACACATCGCAATATTTATTGCACGCCGCAGCTTCTTGCAAACGGGAATAAATAGGACGAAGTTACGTTATCGTGATATCGCTGGTGAGAAAATTTTCTCTTTAATCTTTCTTCTCTACTCTCAGGCATGAAGTTTATGTTACGCTTCTTATTTTCAT
Source organism: Cyphomyrmex costatus (assembly GCF_001594065.2). Classification (NCBI taxonomy): domain Eukaryota; kingdom Metazoa; phylum Arthropoda; class Insecta; order Hymenoptera; family Formicidae; genus Cyphomyrmex; species Cyphomyrmex costatus. The sequence goes on from NW_017279708.1 coordinate 220,280, forward strand.
CGACTTTATTTTGAAACACCGTCGCGTATAAGCGAACATTTTCTCTCGATTGTACAAACAACTTTCTTCGACAAATTTGGAATCGATATTTCATCGAGGATAACGTGAGATCTTTTCTCTCTTGTAATACAGATATTTACCTCCGTTAAAGATTTTGAATTTTTTTTAAACAGATTCGAATGTGTTATCTCTATTCGTTTCTTTTCCTACTTTTTTTATGTTACATATTTCTGTTAATAATATATTTTGTACCTAAGGACATTTGATTTCATAGTATGATGCGCGCGCGTCATGAGTTATCACGCGCTACTCATTTTATTTTCTTATTTATTTCTTCCGACGACTTGGCTATCCAACAAAGAAAGAAAGAAAGAAAAACAATCATCGCGAAAATGAGGAACAACGGAGTTTCGTTCATCATTGTCGTGCCTAACATCCGGACGCGAGCCCTTTTAACGCGTTGCAATTTCGACTTCCGTTCCTTTTGACAGAGCGGAAAGAGAACTCTCGCCCTCCCACGCGATACTAGTTTAATTATCTCAGTCTCGGAGACCGCGGAGGAAAAGTAGATGGAGGTGGGAAGAGAGAGAGAGAGAGAGAGAGAGAAAGTTGGACGAATTGGAGTTCGAAGCCACGAAGTTTTCAGAGTTTCTCGTGTAGCTGAGGTAGCGGAAGCACCGATATGTTGTTTACGAATCCCCCGTGTTCTATTTTCGCCTCGTTCCTATATCTTTTTTTTCTCTCCCGTTCCCTCTGAAATCCCTTTAACGCAACCTATGCCACGTGACGGAGATGAAAAGCCACTATGAATTTTTTTCTTTCCCGACTTTCGTTGTCACGATTTCTCGTACCAATGGGTAATTCTTTGAACACTTGTCGCTTCTTTCATCTTATCAAGGAGAGTGAGACGAGAAACATTGTTACGGAGATCAAACGAAAAATTGTCGCCTTTTGATCAGCCGTACCATTGCTGGGAAACGCGTCTTCGTGTTTTTTTTCTAACTGACTATATTCCACTTGAAGAGTGTGTGTCTCGGTGGAACTCGCTAAGCTCGGATATACCGCGCGGATTAAGCGCGAATTAATTATCTCGGAGGAACTCAGTAGAGCTGACATTTTAGTCCTCTAAACGTAATGGCGACTTTATGCTTTTACCATAAAGCCGACGAAGGTGTGCAGGGTTGCAGATTAGAAATGTGGAACGATATGAGAAATTTGACATATTATACTCTATAAAAGTTTATTGCACTCATCATTGACATTATTATTTTAATCTCTAGATTTATAATCGGCATAATTGCAATTAAATCTTCCGAATTATTTCTTATTACTTCTTTATTGTTTTAAATTTTCTTCGATGTATTTGGGTGTCGTATAAAAATCTGATTGTTTTATTGCTCTTGATATATTATAGTTTTATAAATTATTGCGCGCACAAATTATGAGGCAAAAAATATGTAGCGCAGAAAACTAAAAAAAAAAAACGCTGTTAAAACGATCTCGACAAAGATTATTGTTTTGATGTTGAAAGTATAAGATCCTTCCTGTGCAGTTAATAGAATAGAACAAATAGAATAAGGATTCAGCCCTGCCAAAGCTCTTTGTTCGTGTTTAGATCGATAAACTCGTTAGCGGAGAGTTGGTTTCGTATTGGAATGGGGTTGACTTCACGTAAGTTGCCTCTTGTCCGGTCGATCCATTTCGACTTTACCCTCGTGAGTATTCCTTGAGACGTGGAAAATGGTAATTGCCACAATTTCTGTTCCTCTTATCTCCGAGTAAGCGGAAAGCGCCGCCGAGTGGATCAAACGGAATTTTCGTTGCGACTTTGATTAAAGTATAATTATTGAGGTTGCCCGGAGGAATCTCGGGGGTCATCTTTTGCAAGAAAATCTCGTTACGAGATTTCGTTCGAGATATTGCTCCCCTCAGCGACTGTGGCTCCTTTCTATCGGAAAGAACGCGTTCCTTATGCGATCATTGACGAGGATCGGTTGATTCGATCACAAAACAGGATCGATAGCTATAATGAAATTGAATCTTATTATCTTGAACGATGTTATATTCGCTTCAATGAGTCAATTTTCGCTCAAGTAATTAGTTTTTTGTCGATCATTTCTTCTTTAGAATGCCTTTATCTTACAATGTTCTTTTTATTCCAGTACCAATTAATTAAATTAGAGTATTTACATGATATCAATTATATAATCAGACAATTTCTTCGTTTTGTCAAGAATCTTGAACTCGAATCGTTTTTTTTTTATCGTGTTAACGATAACGTATTATATATTTTCATAATGACGAAAATATTAATTATATTATTCTGCGTTTTTTCTCTGTTTCAGTTTTATTTGCGCAAAATTGTTTTTCCACGTTCCTTCCGCGACTGATTCAATTGCGAATTCTTCGAGTGCGCCTCCGACAGTAAATCGGGACATGACATGAAGCAAGCGGGAGGCATCCCCCTCGTAAGCTTGTGCGCATTGCCGTTGTGGTACCCGCATGCGGTACGAGCTGACGCGCCTTGAATTTAATGGTCGACGCCGCGAATCCGTCCACGGATATCGGCCGCTGTCTCGCAAACGATATAACGCATTTAGAGGGCCGTGCGTATCAGTGTAATGCGATTCTACCCGGAAATTCCTGAATTCATTGAATTTCCATACGCGAGACGCATCTAAACGATCGGCTGCGTCAGTTGCAATTGCGTTAACGTGACGTCGAACGCGGACGCGCCGCCGGGAACGATTTAGACGTGTTGCGGGGATGACGACTCGTATCATCGACACCCCAGCTGCGACCCAATTGCGGTATCGTCTATACGGATAGTATATGATTATCTATTTCTCGAGGAATCTTAATATAGATCACATTGCGCATTCGGTTTCGAAAACTAGTTTACCAGACAACATTGCCATTTCTTTAAGATGATACTAAAATTATTCATTAATAATACGGGTATGACATAAAGTTATTTTATTCTCTCTAAATATGGATAATCACTGATTGACATTGGTATCGACTACTTGACACTGGATAATCAATAAAATTCAATTGAAAAAGAAAGGAATATCTAATTAAAATACCGATATTTACATGTTACTTTCAATAAAATATTTATATGTATACTAAAACAGAGTTGGCTAGATTAGAGATTTCACGTTTCATCGATTTTTTAGTTGAATTACACTGTGAATTTACTAATTACTAGTGACATACTTTGAACTGTTCAGTCATTATCCACTGATTTATTGTATATTTAGAGAGTTTATTTCAGATTTATTTAATCAGATTTATTTATTTGATATTACAATACGTTTGATAAATATGAATAAATGGTTAAGTATTATACATGTAAAATTATTCTTGGAAAAGTAATTTTATATCGAACGGATTTATTTATTTATTTAATATTACAATATTTAATAAACATGAATAACTAAATAACCGTAGTTTAGTATTCTGAAACTTTAGAAAATAAATAATAATAATTGTCTCTTAAAAATTCTACAAAACTTTAAAGAAAAAGATTTGAAAAGCGTTTTGTTTGTCTGTGCATTTATAACTATATGTATATACCTATGATCTTATACATAAATACGTTTGCGTCCCATTTTTAAATAATAACAAATGTAATTTTTACTTTATATTAAAGCTAGATTTCAATTTGCATTGATTAGTGCAATGGTTGATGTACACGGACAATATATATTTCGAATTATGAAGACAAATAACATCGCATATATGCGTTGACATTTATTTTCCGGATACATTAAGAAGAGATTTCGGTCATTCGCTTAACTTCGGCCACGCTCGTCTTGTTATACCGGCGGTGACAGCTTCTCCACACTGAAGGAAGGGCCCTTTTGTCGGCTTGCGTAGGCGTAGAGGTCGTCTTGGCAGCTTCCTCCGTTCCAGAGTCGACGGAAGTGGCCCGGCTACTGTTGGGAGGATGTCACAATTAATGCTGACCGAGGCTCGTTAGTACGTTTCCTTTTTCCCTGACTCATATCGCCGATGGCGCTCACCGAGGAACCTGCTTCCAGAGATGTGCGGACGTCAACGAAAAAAGTACTTCCTGGCCACACGTTCTAGTTCATCTCAGGTCTTTATAAGCTCCTATTGTTGTATACATTAGACACGTTGCTCTGCTGGCAACAGCGAATTCTTTTTCATATCCGTTTCAATATCTAAATCAGATAGGAAGTTTGAATTCTTCGTCGGCTATTCACGTTTTCATTTATTAATTTGTCACTTATACCTGTCCGATTCTAACTCGCATTTTTCTTCGACCGGGCGATATCATGCGGTGATATGTGTAGGCGTAAGTGGCTCGATTCTCGGCGTTATTTAACGTCGTCGCGTCCAACCGGCGCCATAAATCACAACGAGATAAAACCTCGCGTATGGAACCTCTCGCGTTGAGCTCGCACCGGAAACGTGGGTTAAGTCGACACTTCCCATAATATCGGCCTCGTCTCTACGTCATGTTAATGTGATATCATGTCTACTGCGTGAGGAAAGACGATCGGGAGATAAGTGGTTTTCGACGGACATGAATAATAGTTGGATATCACTATTAATGATTTGAACAGGTACAGTAAAATCGAGTCACAATGTTATATATTTACGGTCGCCGTCTGCAGTATATTTGTAGGATGTCCATTTATATTTCGCAATATTTTTAGATTAAATCAAACCATTCCATACATACGTTGAATATATCATAAAATGTTATGTCTTTTATTTCTGTGACCTTGTTTTGGTGGCTCATTTTTTATCTTTTGTCAAAATGAATTCTGGAATTGGCTCATCCGTGACGTATATATGTATATTTATAAATATCAGAAATGGAAGTTAATTAATACATCGTAAACATTTCGTTCGGTTCAATTTTAACTTGTATTTTGGCAAGGCAAATTTTCGGCATTATAATCGATGACGACATTATCAGAAAGCACACGCTGGAGCTTGTATTGTATTATGTGGATAGCATTGGTTAATTTCCTGATGCATACAAATTTATTGTAAGCGCATCGGTATGATGCGTAACTTGCTCGTAATCAGCTTATGAACGAAACGATATGGCCGGGCCATGTTTGCGCTTGTCGTGTTTGTTGGCTGAGTATCATATTTGTTTATTATTCGTGCTGTACGATTCTTAAACAACGTCAACAACGTCGGAGAAAGGTAAGACGAGTGAATCGACTCTCGCAACTCCGTTGAAATAGAACAAACGAGACTGCTAGCTCGCTTCACCGCTAATTAGATCTCGAAAACTGGGTCGTGTAGTCCATGTTGAAGAACGAGGAAACGGGGCATGATTCTCCGCCGCGAAATTTTTCAGCGAATTTTCGCTTTGTCCTTATATTAATGCAGCGGTTGAAGCTTTCAACCATGTTTCGAACTTCTGAGAGTAATGCATACACAACACACGCACACACATACACACAGAACATACCTATATTACTTTTAGAAGTTCCAAACATATGTATAATATAATTTACAATTTATATAAAATATGATACTTACAGAACATGTAAATATTATATCAGATACACATGTCAAATCGTATTCGAATATTATGTTCTGTGAATATTATATTTTGTGAATTATAAAGTAAGATTTTGAAAGCGATATGGAATCGACATCTCGTATCTATGCTAACCAGTTTTTGGTTCTGTATAAAAATGATCGAACTTTTCACTTTCCCTTTTTCTTTTTCACATATTCTGTTTCTATATGAAACAAATTTTTCTACTATAAAATATTGTCAAAAACATATATTAAACGAGATTTTAATTATGTTTCATAATAAACCGAATTCGGCGATTTTAGCAAGCTGACGCGAGCGTATAGCAGGCACGTGCGACACGTGTTTGCAGAATGTGGCATTTGTAATGGAACGCATTTGTGCCATGGAAATTTCTCCAAGGGATGAGGCTCACTAATTCCGCAGCATGTTCAATACAATGGAATATTATCCAACCCATACTTGTCAATGATATTGATTGATCTCATTAATTAGCATCCATGCCTATTTGTTGTTTTTCCATGTATTTAAGCTTTTCGATACTTGCTTCATTAAACGTGGTAATTAATTGTGACGATTAAAATTATCAGATTAAATATTTCACCAAGCACTTTAAACTTATTAACTATTTAATGTATATACGTATTTAGAAATTCTGAAGTTTATTTTATTTACAATATAATTATCAGATTAAATATCTTATCGAATACAAGCTTTAAATTTATTAAAATAACTATCCTATATACATACCTATATTGTACGTATTTAGAGATTCTAAAGTTCATTTTAATTACAATACAATTTAATTAACAGCTTCTCATAAGTTTTGTTTATATTATTAAATAACATTTCAGTTAAGTGTCTCTTTAAAGTTTTGCTAGAGGAAATCACTGTGGGAAGGGATCGCAGTTTCGGTCCCTGAAGTAATTAGGGTTAAAATAGTTAACTATCACGTCGCGATACAACCTGATACGATGACAAATGATAGTTTATAAAGTAGGTAATGTAATTTGGACAATATGCTTTTTCACTATTTTATTAATTTACTTCAATATTCACATTTATTATACCAATTTCTTTATACAGCATGTCAAACATAATTAATAATAAAATAAAATAGAACAATTGAAGGACTAAGAACCAGTTATGTAATAAAGAACAATTAATATAAAGACATAAAAATAAAAATAATTACATAAACAACAAACGTTTCGACCGATCGGGTCATTCTCAATGTTACAGTAAATAATTAATAATATTAATTGAAAATTATATAAATTATAAAGTTAAATTAATTAAAAATTATAAAATAGGCGCAAACTTTTATGGTCTTTATACTTAAACTTTACATATTGGAAACCGCGTATATTTTCTCTGGTGGAAAAATAGAATTTTTATTTTTAATTTTTTTTTCATTTTATTTTGTGATAAATGATACAATAAACGCCCCCCCCCCTTCCCCCCATTCACACTGTGAGTTTTGCGAACATGTATCATTAGTGTTTATTGCGAACGCATGGGCTGATGCAATTATTTCATGTATTTTAGAATATATTTTTTCGATAGGCGAATTAAATTGCACATGGTCGAGTTAATTCAATGCAATATTCTCTCTATTGTAAGAGAGGGGAAAAATATATTCTCTCGATAAAGTCTGCCGCTATCGTCGACTCGAAAATGTATGTATTTTCCAACGCGTATACACGTTTTTAATCTCGCTTTTCTGCTTTTCTTTGTGCCCCGGCAAAACTGTCTGGCTATCTTTGTAATATACCTGCAAGTCAGGTATTTCTTGTATTTTACATAGAAAAAGTGTTGTATGTATTTGTCAACGCGTAAATAGTATCTGTATTTCTACGTCGTATAGAGAAATTACTGGGTCTATCTTTGTGCTGCTTTTGTTACATTTTCATTTAGTTGCCGACATTTTCCAACTGTAACTGTTTTAGGGATCACTGTTACTCTGGACTTACGTCAGATATATATATAAATATTGCTATTCTATGCGTGACTATACTATTTCTCCTGAGCTTTCTTAAAATATGATTCGCTGAAATATTGCATTTTAAACAATTGTATGATAGCGTTTAGAAAAATCTAAGTTTTCAACAAAAAAAATAATTTTGAATTTTGAAAATAAATAAAAGTTCACTTTTTTCGGATATTATATTACGTTTTCCAATCAGGATAAAATTTCAATTTGTACAAAAATGTATTACATTATTTAATTATTTATTAATCTCGTCTGTTTTGTTTATAAGTATCTTGAAACGTATGGAATGATTTCGAGATTTTATCAAAGCACGTGTATTCAGTCGAATATTTTTGCTGTAGTGAAAACAGTTGTAAAGACAAATTTGTGACAATAAAATTTGTGAATGCGTGGGAAAGTCGATCGTCTTTAGCGTATATCACGTTGATCTCTCGATAAACTTGGTCGCGACATACGCTATCGATTGTAGCTTGCCGCAAATACGGCGCAGGCGTGACAGACTGGCAACAATTCCGCCATATAAAACGCCGAGCATTCTCGAAAATTGGAAAATGGAAAACAGATTAAAAAGGACCGTGCTACACAACCATGCCATGCTAAAATTAAACCGGACTTGGAAACTGCATTCGGAATCGATTCGGTCATATCATCAAGAGATATAATCAATCAGATTTTGAAATGTCACCAGTAATTTCTACACATATTTCCACATATATTTGCGTAAAAATATTTCATTATTACCGAAATAAAACGCGGTTTGAAAAATTTTTTTTTATCATCGCTGTAATTGTTAGAAATTTAATTTCGCGTTTGACGTCTCTTTCCCTGGTATTTATTTTAAAGGACGTACATGAATATCCAATGCAATCCTTTACCATCGAGAGGATACTTGCGTACGTGCGGGTGAATCGAGTTTTAATCCCGTTGCGTCAGTAAAACCCCTCTTTGCCGGGATTAATAATCACCGTGGTTCCATGCCTCAAAGCCGATTGATCGCATAACGCTACGCAGCTTCGACTAATGTCACCTGATAACCTATTTACGGTCTATTTCGCCTTTCTGCGACACATTACCCCGGCGGTTGAAAAACAAAACGTAAATCAAAAAGGAGATAAGGAAAATAAATATCTCTGTTGATATTTATTTACTTAAATATCGACAGATATGTTTAATTAAGAATTATCTACAGCCAAATCACGATCTTTGGACGCTACCCTGATTATTTGTTAGAAAATCGATCGCGTTTCAGAAAAAAAAATGCTTCGAATTTTTCATTGTTTCATGTAATAATTATTGAAAATATTATTTTCGGTTTGAAATAAGAAAAAATGTAGGAATAATCTGAGATTATATTTTTTTTATATACTGTACAAGAACGTATGTTTATTTTTAGAATTACGCAGTATATTTATTCCTACATTTGTTCGTACAGTGAAAAAAATCTCTGAAAAATCATTCAGCTAAACATACAAAAATAGGAAGTCGCGAATGTTTTTTCAAATTCTGTTACCTTGTACTTTTTCGTACCGCAACATCCAGATCTATTCTAAAAAAAAAAAAATCTGCAACGTGAATCAAGAGACAGGTACATATCGGTTGTATTCAAGCTAACAAAACAAACGGAGGAGTTGACGTTTCAATTCATGTATGTACGTGTTTCCGAAGGGAAAACAAAGTATGAGGAAAATGAGGATAATATATATAAATTCAATAAAAATAATCCAGTAGCGATTAAAGTCTCTGCGGCAGAAACGTGACAATATAGCAGTTCACTGTGCGCCGTTGAATAAATAAATAAAAGACATGGCATTTCAATTATCGCGCTTCATAATTTCGAGTAAGACAGACGAATAGGCCGCGGAGCATCGGGCGAACTTTTCGAATGCAAATCTGTGAACCATTCATTGCATGACAATCCTTCGTTAAGAGAATCTCGCGAATGACACGCGAACATTGATTCATATAATACTCGTAAAATTCTTCTGTCTTTCTTTCTCCTCTTTCTCCATACATTTTAAAATTCTTTGCAAATGCCGTAAATTATTGATTGATGAATAGACGATCACCTTCACTTCGCTCTCAAGAAGTGAAAAGTCCTTACAATCGATTCAACTTGCGTTGCTTCTCACTAATGTACGTCATTGTAGATGCTGATTGGTTTTACCATTTTTCTACGTCCACGACGTTTTCCCTTCTCGACCTCGACGTCCTCGACCTCGCCGTCAATGCATATCCGGTGCATTTCATTCGATTATGTTCCCCGCGCGTCTTCCAGTGTTATCATGTATGAAACTGACTAGTGCAATCCAATTATCGTCATGACGGCCGCCGGCGTCAGGACAGATCCCACTCTGGACAGATTTTATTCAGCTTTGATACGTTACGAACGTCGCCGTCGCGTCGTCGAGCTTTTATTCGAGCTGGTTTCAACCGGCTGTAAAAGATTGCCGTATAAAGAAAGCTATCTATCGTACGATAGAAATTGAGATACGAACCGAAGTGTTTATTTGTACAGTTACACTCGCCGTATTTTAATCTTAATATAAAGAAGTAGTTTTTATATTTGGCTCCCTTCCAGTATGTGCACTATTAAACTATGAAAAATATTCTATATATGATAGATTGATTAAATATTTATGTATATGTACAAATTGATAGGATCGTAAATATACGTATATAAATATAATATATATTCATTGATAGGTCGGTAAAAACATAAAAATCCATATGATACATAAAAGATCACGCATTGTCAGTTATCATCCAAGAAAAGCACGCAAACTAAAATATATATATATATTTGTGAAAGAATTAATAATATTGAGAAAAGGCTCGACAATAATATATAAAAATTAAATTAGTGTAACGGGCAACGAGCCAAAATAAAAACAATACACTTCAAAGAAACAAAGACAATATATTAAATTAAAGATAAATAATCAAACATAAGTAAAACAAACGTTTCGACGCCGATCGGATCATTTTCAATGTTAACAAAAATTTTCAAATCTTAACGAAATTATTACAATAAAAAATTCTTAAAAATTATGCGATATGATCCGGATACGAAAAAATTGTAGTCATTCGTCGAAGTCGTCGGACAAAAATTGTGTTTGTCCATTATTTAAAATTTTTTAGTTAGTCATTGTTGTGATAAAAAACGGTGTTACAATAATCAATATTATCTAAAAAAATTGTCGTATTATAAATAAAAAAAGCAATGAAGTGAAAAACAAGTTCGTTGCTATGTGTAATAATTAAAATAAATACCTTGTTGAAACAAGAGAAATATCTTAAAATCGAATGGAGCAAATTTGCACAGAATTGACAGACGATGTTTATTGTATCAAACACCGCAGCATAATGGTAACAAGGAATAAGGAAACCGAAAGTTCGGTAAAACTGACCGTATTATGTTAGAATATGATTCTGGTAAAGAATACGTATCATTTTGTCTATTTATAGAATGCTGTGAAAGAGCTCATTATACTTCTCATGTAATTATTTTTTTGCATCTTTATCCTATTAATCCTTATGTAGTTAAAAGCTATGACACACGGAAAACTATAAGTAGAAACGTAATAACTAGGTAATAAGCGAATAAGTCAATTACAGTGGAGATCGTAAGACAATAAGTAGCAAATCCAAAGTGTTGATTTGCTTACGTTTTATTATTTAAGTACTTTTTTGTATGTCATAACTTTAATAGTTTTATTATTATATTTTCCTCTGTGTGTTTATTTATTATATTCGTATTAATTAAATAATAGAAATTTTAACGTCCTAATAAACAATATGTTATTATGTCGCAAATTATTATCGCGATGAATAATAAACGGAAATTGGTAACATCGTTATTAGCCTGTTTTTTTTGCGCTCTCTTCAAGGGAAAAAGTACTCGATACTGATCCAATTAGACGCCATGATCTTCTCCGCTGACTCGGCTCGTCTCAGAGAGTAGAAATTTGCTGAAAGCTGGAGTCTAAAGTCACGCGGATATTGCGTCATAGTTAGCCACTTTGCTGAGGAATGATTACTCCCTTTCGTGCATCCCACGCCTTTTTACCTTGTACATACCCTAGAGGGTGTGAAAGAAGGTTGCAAACTTAACCAATAATTCGCCGTTAAACATTAATATATGCTTCTTGGGGCATAAAGATTAATTATTTTCTTTAAAAACTACTTCTCATACTTTTATCTTTGTAAGATGAAATAAATTTCGATTTATTTTGCAATTGCAATTTTGTTATCAGTCTGAAGTTGTAATCTTTAAAATATTAAATGTATCATATATATACTAGGGATGTAACGAAAGTGATTATAGCGAAAGCGAATGCGAAAACGAAAGAAAAAAAAATTTTGTGAAAGCGAATGCGAAAGATCTTTTTTTAAATAATCGCATTACACCGATTTTTACATTTTTGTAAGAAAAATGTTAATTTAAGATTATTAAGAAGAATCACACGCTTGGAATTTTTGATTCAAATCTTCCGGTCCGTATACTTAATGGAAAAATCGATATTTGCTTCTGATGATATCAATGTAAATTTTAATATCTTGTAGCAATAACGTCGTGATAAGACTGATGCTCAGGGCAAATTTACGAAAATGTCATCATAAATTTATGGCACCGCTCGTACGTCTTCTCTTGCGAAGCGACGCCTGACGTAGTTTAAGGTGGTAAGTGTCGAGGGTGGCACCAGCTATATCGTGGCTTCTAATTTCCACCGGCGACCTTGGGCAAAGAAATCGTAAATTTCTCACGCCCACGAGTTTTACCTGGGCGTGGCAGGCACGGCGAGAAGATAGAGACGGTCGAAGGGATGGGGATCTTTTCCTCAATCGAAAGTTCTCCCGTTTTCGCGATATTCCAATGAATCATTCGTTCCCGAAATATCTCTTGTATCAAAAAAAATCTTACATATTTTATGATATTTTCACTCTCATTATTACAAAGTCATAAAAATGCTTCCTTCAATCTTAAATAGAAATGTATTTTCGGAAGATCTCCCAACAAAGAAAAAGTATCTCTCTGAACCAGAAGAGTCAATTCTGTTTCCTGATTTTCTCGAATTTTTCTTCGCAGGAGAGAATACGAATCTCAGCAAGTGAAAAATGTAATATAACTAAAAATTATTCACTGTAGTCGGTATTATAATTTGACGCTTTTAATTTTTATTTTTACTAGACAAAAAAATTAGAGTAAGTTATTTAATTGTCGCGCTGCTTTTAGATCTCGTTGAATTTTACTGCTAATTCTCATGATAAATGCATTTCAATTCAACAATATGTACATTTCTGGCACGATAGTGGTTACATCGCAACCCGTACTTTGCGTACTGTTGTCGGGGAAAGTCCGCGATCGTACCCTGTAATCAAAACACTTTCGCTTCGCCAAGTCAAAAGTAATAAACACAATTCGTACCTGAGAGGCGCAGGTGCGCATCTCATTCCACTTTGGTATATTGAAAAAGATTACTCAATCTTAATACATTTTTTTTATATAGTACTAAATAAAAGTTTACTGACATTCAATAAATATTTACGCAATAAAAAAGATAGAGGTAAATTAAATTAATAATTCTTGTACTAAATAAGTATATATTTAGTAAATATTTACTTAGAACTCTTTAAACGAATATTTATTAAAATTTAGTTTTCTTCAGTGTAATGTGCATGTTTAACTTTCGCAATTTCGACTGGTCCTTATTCCTAAAAGTTGTCGATATATTCAAAAAACTGTGTGCAATTCTAATGCAAATTTGATTTATGAAAATTTATTTTTTCTTTTAATTTCAAACATTAGATATTCTAATACAGTTTTAATATTGAACGTAATTAAAAATCCAATTGACTATATAAGCATGAAAAGAAGAGGAAATGGCGGAACGCTTTTTATATATTGCATTTTATTACATTTGATATCCTCGAGGTCATTAAATGTTTTATTCCTATTTTAAGAATCATAAATTTAATGAAGATTGAGTATTATATACGATGTATGATTATATTTTCATTAGAACAGTCAAATACACTCAATTTTTTTTTTGCCACAGGATGGACCATGAGGAAACGTGGTGCCGGCTGGTTGTAGACGAACGGTCGGCCACGCTTGCACCCCATCGTCGGTCGTCGTTGTTGACGAGTTTCCGGTACGTCCAATCCCGAAGCAAGCGGCAGGTGTCGCATGTAACAGCAGACACGAGCTCGATAGGTGCGATAATCGGGGGTGGCTCGGTCGTTGCCGCCGCCGGGCCGGCGATGCGACGATGAGCTCGCCGAAGGTGTTGCTACCCCTCCACACCCGACCAAAGGTGAGACAGCTTGAAAATTTTGATTGAGTATTGTTGATCTTACATGCGTCTTTATACTTGTCTTTTTTTCTTTCTTATATTAATTGGGAAAATTTTGATTTGATATTTAATTACCTTTTTGTGATTTAAACACTATGTTTTGTTTTTAATAGAAGTATTTCCTTAAAAGGATTAATTAATTAATTGACAATCTATATACTACGCAAAATTACTCGGTTCTAAAATTTTTTCCAGTTTGACATTTCTTAAATTGAGACTTTTCATGATTGAAAATGTGTGTCACATATATTTTAAAAGTTAAATTATTTCTATAATAGTTTGAGAAATATTATATTTCTAATATTTTGATACGTTAAATGGTTAGAAGAGATGTACGTTATATATCTTTGTGAGAACAAAATTATCCTTGGATAAGTCATCATTTTTTTTATTTTATTTGGCATACAGAGGCTATATCTCGTGTATGATGAAACATCACATTGATTATATATCAAACTTTAATTCGAGCAATCTTGAGATATTATTGACATGGCATATATCTTATTGATCCATTTATTTTTTCGATTTTTACGTAATAAGGGGAAAGTAACGAAACATATAATCACGAGTGCGAGAATACTGGTGCGCAAAGTAATATTGCTTCTTCTTCGTGCCTAGCGAGCGTTACATTGTGAAACTCGACAGAAGTATGTTGTTATTGAGAATGATGACGGTTTTGTGCCTAAGTCTCTCACCTTTGTGTCTCGACAGCCCCGTGTAATAGCAAGGCCGGGTAGTCTCGAAAACTGCATCAACCAGGCCAAGCGACGAGGAGCGGTAGGCGGTTCAAGGCCGAAACTATCCGCGTGGCCATGGACCACGAGACGAGGAACGGAACCGGCAGTAACGACAACGAGGAGTACACCAATATTTACTTCATCGTCGGCGACCGCAGGGAGACGGCCACTTACAAGGCGAACCAGGTCACGGACATGGAACTCAAGGGTGAGTGGGAAAGTTTTATTACCACGCTGGCGAAAAGTTTCATCGACTTTTCTGTCGTTGTCGAACAAACTTTTTTCTTTTTTTTTTTATTTATTTAACGCAGCATTCGCGAAATATTCGTGCGTGGTGAGAAAGTACACACATGTGTTGCACACGGTGAGAACGCTCAACTAGTTTTCATAAAATTGTCGTTGACGAAAATAAAACAAAATTCTCGATTAATTACAAGGTACACTATTAACGTTTTCATAAAATCAAAAATAGGCTTAAAATGCCTATTTTATAAAGACATTTTTATCAGAGAATTAAATATGGAAATACTTTTACGTGGTTATATACATATAAAATTATACAGGAGTTTTAGGAGAGGTTGTTAGCAAATTAAGCAACTTTTTAATATGAACATAGTAATAATTTATATCAGGAACGGTAGCGATAAAAATTTGTAATTACATCACGATAACAATTTTGTTATGAAAAAATATTATAAGCCAACAATATCCACTGTGTATGTAAAATTATTATAAACTTGTCCTTAAGTCGGATATTAATGGCTAATTAGATGACAGCTTTTTTGGAGGCTTAAAATTATTGTTTTTACTATTCATATTAGATATCTATATTAGAGAGATACTATATACCATATAATATCAACTCTTAAGAATTTTTATCGCCATTACAGTTCTACAAATAAATTTTCTAGATACAAACACGAGATAAGAACTTATTATTTATTCGAGAGTATTCAATTTATCAGCAATCCAACTGGATTGTAAGACAAAGAGAAGCATTAACGCGGAAGTTAGCAAACCATTAATCTTTCGACAGGAAAAATATTTTATCCCGGCCGAATATCTCACGCCAAGGCAAACATCCTATCCTGTCGTATGTCTTGAACTTTTCACTCGCACTTTACGGCCACGCGAAAGTATAGGTACTTCGCGGATAAAAGTGAGAAGCTTCTTTCCGTCAATGGTATAACGGAAGGCAAGCGAATATTTGACGTTCGTAAGATTTAATCAATTATCGATTGTGACGCGACATGACGCGACACGCGAGCCAGCCAATCCTGCGGACGAGATGTTCGCTTTTACGCTTTTGCCCGATATGAAAGCTTTCTCTTCGAAGCACTACCAAAATTATGTTTGCACACACTTCACCTTCGTACCGTGACCTATCGACCGAACCGCCGCGCCGCGCCGCGCCACGCCGCGCCGCGTCGTTTCTGTCGGCTCGGTCGAGTGGCTGACCGAGCTATGGTAGCGCGGGCGCCCCTTACAACCCCCCCCCCCCCTGTGAAATGACATGAGCAAGCAACTTGTCCCAACTCTTTCAACTCTCTCATAGTTAGAATAATTTTCTCGATTTTGAGGAAAGCGACGACGATCTCGAGAGCGTACAGAAGCAGCCAGATTGAATTTTTTGTCCTCCTCGACCATTAATACTTAGTTCTTTATATTTGACCTAATTTTAACTTCTTTTCCAGCTGGTTTTTTTCTCTTTTCTCTCTTTGCTTGATTTTCTCTTTTTGCTACTTTATAGCATAACGTATTTTATTATATCATACACTTTATGCGTTGCTGCAATGCGCATTATACTTTATAATATATTATACACTCTACTTTTATTATTATACCTTTCGTATTGTTACTGCGGTGCGCATCAAAATTTTATTTATATAACAGTACACAATGAATTTCTCATTTAGCTTTAGGGTAATTTGAAGCATTGTTTAATTAAACATTGCGTGATTCGTGTTGCCTTATTTCATTATTTATCTATGACACTATAACACTCAACAGATGTAAAACGTACTCATTTAATACTCGAAACAAAAAGTTCTCTCTTTTTTTATAGAATTTTAATGAAATTGCAGTTATTTTGCAATTTTAATTATTTTTGATAACAATGCTTTTGCTATACAAAATGCAATTTAATAATCTAATTAAGTCGTTTAAACTTAGATTAATCGATGATGTATTAATTAATTACTATATACTGTTCCAGTTAGAAATCAACACGTAGTGTGTTGTCTGGAATAAAATATTTCAATTTTCGAACTCGGTCAGTAATTATTCCCTCGTGTCTAATGCTATTATTATCGGGTAATTATTATAGTAAAATAGTATGATTACGGTCAATAATATGGTATGCGAATTTAACGGTGTGTTACTTATGTGAGGTTACATTAGTTAATTAAAATCTAATGCAATTACAGCAGGTATACAACCTTGTACGCCTGTTAAGGGAAACAGCTCTTGTCAGCAATGATGTTACCAGCGACGTTACACGACAGTACAAAGTCATACTACACATAGACAAGTCTCGTAAACGGGGCCTTATCGCACAGGGTGATCTCCGATCTGTTGCGTTGTCCTAAAGCCGAGAGCTCTCCGATCCCTTTAACTTTCGTATTTAACGCTTGAGAGGATTGTACGTCGGGCTAACCCATATGAGTTTTCCCTGAAAATTTCTGCTTGTCAGTCAAGATCGATGTACATAAAAATAGCATACGTATCAAATTCGCATTTCTAAAAATAGCACATTTTTGCCCGTTCTATCATCGAAAAAATTAATTAGGTGCGGCTCATTGTCAGTATGCTAATTCAGAGAGCTAATTCTTCTATAATGAAAATTGCCTAATGTAATAAATTTTCTTCATTACATTTTTTATCATATTTTTTTCTTTGAGGTGATTCATTACACAGATTAAAAACCGTACTAAAAAAAGATGATTATTTCGATTAATAGATTAAGAGATCCAAGAAAGTACAATTGTATACATCTGTTCATGAATACACATATCCGCATTACTTTATTAAATTTTAATGTTGATATCGGGAAAGTTAAGCTTATTTGTATCGATTTCCACATTGGTTTTAAGAATCTAACGTCATTTTAATTACGTTTTCAGCCTTGTGTTCCCAAGATCATCACATGTTATGTCATCATTATTACGATCGTTGTTACAGTCGTATGCTTTCCCCCACAGGACACTATAGGCTCTCACGTTTTTCCACCCTGGTAAACTGGCCATGGAATACTCCGCTTAGTCGTCCTCGTTCCCTCGTCGCAGTCGCTTCCACTTAACTAAAAAGCCTTTTAACGAGGCCGACTCCGCGAAAAATCTGCCGTGAGGATGCCACGCAACCGATCGATATCTCGTCATGAGGGCTCAGGATCGAAGCTCCGCTTTTCGCCGGGAATGAGAATTTCTCGACGCCTTACCAAGTACAGAAAATATACGCGTCTCTCCTGATACGGGAATGAGGCTTTTCCGATAATTATTCATCGAGCTATACCGACAAACGTAGACGGCACCACAAGGAAAAAAGATGATGTTGTAACGGAGAGAAAAAGACGGATGTTATAACGGTATCTGTATAAAAATGAAGAAAAGTTTTCGTTTTGAAACTTTTTGTTTTCCGGCACGTGAAAAATGTTTGTGTAAAACGGGCTTTTGTAGTAGTGCTTGTAATTTGCTGAAGGATTGTTAAAGTAGAACTGGCCAAACTGGAAAATCGAAAATGCCTGACTGTGGGTGCAGCCCTAAACGTCTCACTGATGTTTTAGGTAGCAACCGGCCACATTGTCCGACACGTGAACGACCGCTTTCAACCGTTTTATTGATCATAAGCGGAATTGGACGTCCCTCGGGCCTATTTTTGTACTCTCTGGGGAGAAAAAACGTAAATGATTGCATAGAGAAAAAAATATGCTGTAAGCGGCAGATTGGAGAAGTTCGAATAATTGAAGAGAAAATTTTCTCAGTGTTGTTTTCTCACTAGAAAATTCTTTGTACTATTAATTAATTTTATTTAAACACTTGTGTAATTTAGTTATTAGTAATGAGTAATTTAGTATTAATTTTTATACAATAATATATAGTTAAATTAAAAATTTAACGAAGATTATTTTTCTATAATATATTTTACACACATCTATGTACTTTTTTACTTACATACATGAACTTTTGTCTTTTATTTCTTTCTTAAAAAAATAAAATTTTCTTGTCTTTCTCTGTATTCTTTTAATTATTCTGCAAAGTAAAAAAATATACATATACAAGAGATATAGTCCAATGCATAAAAGATGATCTGTACTTTATCATGAACTTAACAAAGACAATAAATGTACACGCGTTTTTATTTAATCGCTGTGGCTCTGATTACAAAAGCTAATGGTGTCGTTTTTTGTACTTGTATTTTTTTTCTTCTATCGTATCTCTAGGAATTACGTAACATTATATTTAATTGAGAAATCGCGTTTTTACTGGAGAGTCATTTTTATTGGTCCTCGGATCTTGTAACGTGTTCGTCTTCTCGTTATAATCAATTTGTCTTACGTCATTTCTTTTGATGTTTTTACTATCACTGTAAACTTATCGAGCCGTTTTGCTACGTCATGAGCAAGCTTTTGTTATCATGATATCTCATTATCCGAGACGAGAAATTAATATCTGATGCCGTCATTATACGCTCTCGTTACAACGAGATTGTTGTTGCAATGTAGAGTCGACATTCTGGCGTGTCTCTCTGTGACGCAAATAAAATGCGAACAACCTCAAAATCACACTGCTATATATGTGTGGCGATAATTGTCGTTATCTTTTCATGGACAATAATTCAATTTACTTTCGTTTTTTTCTCGTAATACAAACGTAACGTGATTTCGAGATAATTCCTTTTAATGCGAGGAACCTAACAACACAACTTTTTTTTCTATATTTGAAAAAATTGCAATTTTGTTTGCATCTAAAGAAATTGCTCGAAACCAATTCCTCTTCAATTTTCGAGTCTCTCCTTAGTGTCTTGTGAAGGTTTCAAGCGAAGCTTGAACGTGTAACGAGGTGCATTTACGCATTTACCTAATGCAATACACAGCCTCTATACATATAGACAAATATCGATCGATAGGCTGAGGCTCTAACACGCTTGTGACCCCACCTGCCATCTAATCAAGCCATGTCTCGAACATCCCTTACATCCTCTATTACCTGCCAAGTTGCGCAAAAGACGTCCCCGATATTGACAATTTCTCCTTTATTTTTAAATAATATACGTACAGTATTAGAAATTGCATTTATAACAATGCTAAAATTGTACCACAAAGAGTGCTTTGAATAGATAAAGAGAAAGAGATAGAGAAATATTATTTAATTAATTTAATTATTTAATTAAAAATTAATTAAGAAACATACGAATAAAATATGAAAACAGTAAAGTTTACCTGCATAAGAAAAATATAAAAATAAGCTTTCGAGAAAGACGAGACATACGGTTTAATTATATCAATATTTCTTTGTTTCTTTACTACACTCTAGTCTGCAAATAACGATGCCTAACTTAAGGGTCGTTATTTTCGCTCTTCGAATCTTGAATATAAAAATAAGATTCTTATTGAGTGCAGTCTATTTTTATTGATTTAACAATCTTGTTTGAAGCGGGAAGTTTATCGTAGCACTATGAATAAGTCAGCCACGCTGTGACACGATTTATTCTGCCCTAAATAGGCTTTAAATCGATTTGTTTCTATCATTGTTCGAAATCTTGAAAAAACCTTTCTGTCGAGAAATATTTGTCTTTTGGAAACGAGCTTTATAAGTGGAAGAAACGTTTTCTTTCTTTTTGTGCTGATATATTTATTTCAGACTCGGTTATTATCGTTGATTCACGATGCATAGGTAAATGAAATTATACGGCTTAATTGTGATGAGAAAGGTGGATTGGAGAACTGTGGTTATTATAAAAGAAACGTCAAGTTTAAAAACAGAGCTAATAGAAACCAAAGTAGTGAATGAAAAATACATTACTTTTATTCTATAATTTATAGCATGTTACAGTATATAATTTATTCGCGTTTTAATATGAGATAATTTTCCAAACCGTTCATGCATTTGCTGATAAATTGCTCTTTATTTTATTCGCGCGAATACTTCCTTCTTCCTTCATTATTCGCAAATATGTCAACTCGTTTCGAAACGCACCAACGTCATTTCGTCGCATTTTATTTGTGAGAAACGCCTGAGAATTTTCCGTCGTTGTCGTCGAGATCCGTCGCCGGAACAAGGTTCCGGACGAAATCCCGGAAATCGAGTGCCGCGGAATTATCGGCGGCGGAACTGCTTCCGGGATTCGCTTCCGGAATGCACGAGAGATAGAACGCGGATTCACCGCGCGGTACGACACCCATTTACAGGAATCACCTCTACAGCAATCAGGCGTGTCGGAAACTCAATTTTTTGCTGTTGAAAGTTACATTTATTGCGCGAACGGTTAGAAACAATATTGCATCGCTGCATCGCAAAATTTATTCATTTACCGCTTTATTTATTCGCGACAACATTATTATCAAAGATTCGAATATTATCGCGGTGTATTTAATTTATATTGCCGCAACTTTTGGAATTACATCGATAATACAAGCTTTATATTTGCATAATTATTAATAATAATTTGAGTGATATACTATAGATATAATTAAAATCATATTAACAAAATTATATTACTATCAAATTATGAATTAAATATGTATGATTTTATCTAAAAAATTAAAAACAATTTCTATATTTTACATACATGTTTTAGCAATTTGTGTGATTTCCAATTATTTTTGAGTAGTTGTTCCCTTTATCTTCTTTTACATATTTATAAATGTAAATATATGTATATCCATATATTACATATTTTGATAACCAATGTAAAAATTGTATGCAAGAGATTCTTGAAGAGTACGTGAGCTTAAAGAAGGTATCTTTTAAAGTGAATTTTCACGAAAACTAAGTTTTGTGTGAAAATATTTTATTTTATGTATATATCCCTTGTAACGAGAATCGTATTTTTCCACCCGCGGTTGTATTATAAATATTTTAATATTTATATAATTATATTTTTTAAATTGATTTCGTACATTTTGACAAAGTAGTTTTTTCCGAGGAATTTTAACAAGTTTCTAAACAAAATACGACGTTTTTCAGGAGTTTCATTGGACGTATATATATAGCGGTGGATCTGTACGACGCGACGCCGCGCCGCGCCGTCTCGAACGAACGCCTTCCGACGGCGATAGCGCGTCCTACACCTCGCCCCAATGATATTGGCCTCAACAAAATAATGAATAAATTGAGCGTGGGTCACAATAAAAATATAATCGTCCGCCGTACGTTCATGATTCACGATTCATTATCCTATTATTGTCAATGGACGGCTAGAAGATAGCTGCCCCCACTGATCTCGCCGTCACCCTTCCTTCACGTACGTATATGCGCGGTTATATATGCTTCATTTCGTTTTGCATCGTGCGAATCTGGCAGCATTTTGTTACGTGTAAACTGACAAATCTGGACTATTTCGTTTCGTAACGAAATTCGTGCATTCGTATTTCGCTAGTATGTCGAGTTTCATAAATTCAGATGCGGCGATGAACGAAGAAAAGATTTTAATTATATTTTATAAGAGAAAATTCATTAATTTAACGATGGTAATTAAAACAACAACATAGATCTCGTTACGAGATGCTACGCGGCTCGCGATATTCGTGAGGATTCTCACAGTATGCATCTCGTCAGTGATAGGAATTTTATAAAACATTTACAAAGTTTTTGACGTATGTAAATAAAAGGAATAATTGTGGGGCTTTCATTCGAAATTGCTGCTTTATTTCGGCATACGGACGGAACTCGATTACTACTAGCTTTGACAAACGGATATTTAATTTAGCTGTTAATCAAACCGCGCTCTGTCTGACAGAGGAACCTACGGATATATTTAAATATGATTTTCAGCGAACAAATTTTCATCAGAATTTTTATAGTACTTTTCATCGCAAATAACGATAATATTGCCGAAGTGTTTACTTGTACGTATAATACACATATTTAATAATTAAATCAATTAAATTGCATGAATTAAATTATAATATGTAGCGCTGGGATCTCTTGTACATTATGAAAAAATTTTTGCGAAAGTTGATCGCAAGAAAATAAAATACGTCCATTAATCTAATTACATCAAACTTGAAATAAATGGCCGAAAGTCTAATTTACATTGTCGAATAACGTGTGTCTCCTCTCAGGTGCGCGACATGGAATTACACAAATGCGAATTTTGTTTTAGTTTGAAGCTATAGCATTAATAATAAATTATGGAACTTGCAAAAGTATTTCATGAGAAGAGCGTATAAATTATCTCGCGTATTTTTCGTCACTTTGAAATATTCTGCACTGTGATATTTATCATTAAAACGAATTGTATTTTTGCACAGAAAAAATATTACATACTTTATTTTACATCTTATAATTTATGTCGCTTCTATAACTCTACAAACCTTGATTTTTTTTTTTTACTCCGAAGGCATCCTCAATCTTCTTTTTAGAAGCACTTTCTGGTTCGAAGTCTATTGACACTGTGTATATACGATCAGGTCTAATTGCGACACGGTACGTGATTCGGAGACGACCAATCATCGTCGCCCTGAATTACGGAGGGTGCTTAAAGTACTCGATATCGCGCCGCACCGTCGGCCACACCGACCGCTCCTTGAGGTTGATCAGTCGAGCGTTTGCTTGACAAACGATTGTGCATACCGCGTTCGATGAAAGTTTGCTCGCGAATTCTTATAACTCGTCAACCAACCCCCAGCGATCTGTCTCCCGCGACCTTTACACTGCGCTCGGTGAGTCTAATTTAAGACTCATCCGTTCAACCTTTCGACGCTCGAGGTTGCTTCGCGGTTTGCTAAGTGGCTTGAATTTCTCTAACTCTCTAATGGAGGAGGGCGATACACACTGTAGAGAGACACGCTATAGACAATAGTTCCAGAAATATCCATTATATATCGCTTAGGAAACATCGATACCTATCGTCCTTATGCATGAGCATACCGAAAGGATTAACCTTTATCCAAGAAATGTGTACCCGACTGTTTATAAAGTTTAAACAAAAATTACTTTTTAAGACTTAAGAGGATCATAATATAGTCGCCACTTTTATCGTCTAACCGCAATAATTTTTGTGTCGCAATTTCTTTTTTCTTCCTTTTTTTACAGTATTTAAAAATCCTTTTTCCGAATCAATATAAATCAACTTTAGTCTCGGTTTAAAATTTACTTTTTATCCTATTTTAATTCTTGTTATAGAATTAGAAAAAGATAAAAAAAGTAAATTACACCAAAAACGGGTATTGTAGACTCTCCTAATCAATACGAAAATATGTTACGAAAATTTATGCTTATGTATGAGTACGATATTGATGTCATAATATAGTATATATAGCATGTATCAATGATACGTAAATCGTATGTGTGTAAGTCCTATCGAATCGATAAAGCAGACGACTTTAGGAATTCTCTTAATTTCCAGGTTCACGTAATATTGTTATTTAAGCCTTTGGTTTTATAAAAATAATACGCGTGCGTATGCAATATTTTTACGCGTGATGTGCCCTTTTCGTATAGAAAAATAAAAACTTTGCAATGTTTGCATTAGAAATATAATCTGCCAACGCCTACTTGCCTATATTTTTAAATGCGAAACTGCCAGGATTATTATCCGTGATATTTACGGATCGCGAGAATTCAGTTCTCTCAGTTTTATAACGCCGGCAAAATCGTGCAGACAAGTCCACGATAAGTTCTTTCGACCAGCGAACGCAAAACTTTTCATTTTATTTATTCACGTAATCCGCACACGTTTATGGGTCTCCTCATCGTGGTGAATATTTCGTGGGAATAAGAGACTTATTTGGGATATCTCGGCTTAACCTCCGAGGTGAAGTTCCTCACTGAATTCCGGAACTATGATGAACGGGTTGCCATTAATCCCGGGCTTTTTGTTTTTTGCGACTTATGCGATGCGCCATTACTTGGGGGTTGTTGCGAATATGTTGATAATTATTATACTTCATAATATCTCAGAAATGAATTATTTTTTGAACATGGAACGAGATGCATCGTTGCGTTAGTAATTATTTGTATTATTTTAAGCCGTTAAATAATTTGATATTATATTAGAAATCGTGCGTAATAACAATGTCGGCTTTATTTCTTGTTCTTTTTTTTTTAAGATCTATTTTATCTCGAAACTGCAACTACGAATTCGCAGTATTCTGTAAGTTAAAAGTTTTTTATCGTATGTGGATTCAACAAACTGAAGCCTCGATAACGAAATGATTTTTGCATATCAAATTGACATATTTCTATGTCTCTTCAGAGCAAGGATACCTTTTTATTTGTATGAACTGTGTATTGGTTTTCCTCCAATAAAAGAATCGCGGTATTTACGAGAAAAATATGGTGCGGTAACCCGATTAAAGTGGCAAGCAATAGTGACCAATAAACACTTGTACATAGAGATCGATATTTTGTTTCATCGTATATCTCTCCTGGAAGAGAGAATTCAAAAAACGGAAATATTCAGTTTTAGATTGCATGCTCGATTTCAGACGATTTTTTTGTCACCGCAAAAATGTATTCAGCCTTACTTTTTTCCTCTCACCCTCTTTATTTTGTCAGGCATTTGTTGCCGAACATTTATTCACTTGTTTCTCTCGCGTGCGATCTCGACATTATGATTATACGTAAGAAAATCCGCGACACGTCGCAATATATTCTCGGGAGGGAAAAGGGAAGAAAAGTAGAACTTCAACTTTTTCGAACGAATATTTTTTTCTCGATCAATGTCTACGTCCATTAAGCTTGACTGAGATTGAGTAATGATCGGATGTTTCACTTTCAAGTCATCAATTCTATGATCAATGGTTTGATGCCATTCGATTTGATGGAAAATGTGATTTTTCAGCTTTACACCGGATTTTTAACGACTTTTAATATTTAAAGAGTGAAAAGTTACAACGTGGTTTTAAATTTGAGATTTAGACAATAAACTCATATGAGATTGAATTATTGACACGTATTCGAAAGTTTCAATATTATTACACCCTTTAAAATTATACGATATATAATTTTAAAATTACGGAAGGAAGGGAAAAACGATTGCATAAAAATTTCTATCTTTTAATGCTTAAATAATTATATTTTATTAAAATTTATACCGTTGGTAATATTTAAATATGTACCGAGAGAGGGAAAAGGAAAAATGAGGGAAAGAAAAAACATCGTAAAGCTCTATAAATCTTCGGATCGTGTATGTATTGTGTATGCGATTAATCAAGGATTTCGAATGTCTGCGTCAGGGATCTCGGGTATTTGGACTTATTTGAGTAATGCAAGTATTCAAATATCTACAAGTCAATTTCCACGCTTTTTTTACGCGCGTGGGAGATATTCCATCCCGCTCCAGATTCCAAGTACATTATCATGTAAATCATGTAAGCACGTCGGTAAACAAACTCGAGGAAAGAAAGAGCTGAACTCCGACCGGGTTGGCGCCATAACGTCGATGAGACACGGACGAAAATTCGATGGTTTGGTCGTAAAGGTTTAAGTACCCTGAAAAAAAGTGAATGCATGTGCACGCGATTGTTGTAATCGCGCTTGCTGTACGAGGTGCTCGAGCGTTTTTACGACGCAACGGATCGCCGACTGACGCGAGTATTATGGACCGGAACGTAATTGAGCGAACGACATTAGTGAATCGACTGCATTGGCGAAGTTTAATCACGTTTTTTTTTTGTTACGTATTATATCGATATGAAATAAAAAGCTACTGAAAATAAAAAAATTTAATTGCTTTCTGCATGTAATTTTATGTCGAGTCAAAATGAAATCCAGTCAATATTCTCTTCTCCCTTTCTCTCTTTTGCAATTTTTTTTATTAAACAATACGCAAGGTTGATACAAAATATTTGCTTTTACTGTATTGTTTTCTACTGTAAAATTTCCGCTGTTTATAATAGTTAAATGCGATAGACGCTGAACAAATATTTACATATATACCACACAAATATCGTTATTTTAGCTATTACATTATGTGCAATCACAAAATTTGTATATTATTGTTTTACGATAATATTGCTATGTATTTTAATGACTCGTGATGAAAGCCAAACTATGCATCAATTTTACTCCTACCGTGTAGAAATATTATACGTATTTCGAAAATAGCTCCACTTTTGCTTGCATTCATTTTGAAATGAATGCTGTGAGAATGCTTATGAATTTCGAAAAAAGTTTTCCTAAAGAGAAAATCGTTATATAAAAACATTCAAAGCTAATAAAAGATCTGCTTGCTTTATTTTATTTTATTCGATTATATCGCGACGGTTTGCGCGTGCACGAGCAGAATGCTCAACACATTGCATTGCGAGAAATCTGAAACGGCACTACTGTATGGATGCAGTACAGGTGCATGAAAAGGGGAAATCATGCGGCGTGTGTCAATGGAATCTTTTTAATTTATTTGTTTTTATATCTTTTTAATTAAAGCACCCTCGCAAATTCCATTGACACACGCCATACGTTAAAAAAAAAACGTAGATTTCTCTCTAGCTGAGTGAGATTCACAATAAATTTCGTTGCGCCTCTCGCGTATTGTAAATACTACTCGCTGCCGCTGTTGCCGCCTCGGCAAACGATTCCAGGTTCAATTAGCGTCTCGAATTCGTGCGTGGGTGTGGTGGACACGCGTTGCATTTATGCTATGCGTTCTGACATTCCTCGTACTGTTTGCTATAATTCCAATAAATCAAACGTGGCTCGGCTGACATAGTTTGCAATTATCAGCAGTACTATATTTTCCATAATCGTGAATATCACGGTTTGTTCATACACAACACAGACCTCTAAGAGAATATGACCTAAAGTTGTCCAGAGGATGTTCTAAAGCGTTCAGAGGACGTTTACACTGAAAAAAAAAAAAAAAAAAAACAGTTTGATAATAGCTACTAATATTGAGTGAATTATTATAGTTTCAATTAAATATTTGGTTAATATAAAATAATTTTATTCTTCTAAATAATATTTAGTAATTATTATTAATTTTTGATTGGTTATATTATGTTTTGTAATACTTGCCAAATATTTAGAAAAGAATAAAATTATTTCTACTATGTTTACCAAACATTTGAAATTATTTCACTTGACATTTCATAACTATTATCACATTCTTTTTCAGTGATATTAAGAACACATTCCCAGGAGGTCTCTTTGATAAAGTGTGCAACTCGATGAAGACATTACGTTAAAATGTCACGATATATTCCTGCGTTTGCTAATATCACTGCATTACAACAGAGAGTTTAGTAAACAATTATCAGTTATCTTTATTCTACTTTTATTTACAATGTACAGATAATGAGAGTTTTTTTCAGTAACGCAACTAGATGAACATGAATTTTTTGAATTCTTCGCAAATTTTTAGTTGAATAAAATACAATTAACCTATATTTCACAGACGCTGAATACAACTTGCCTATTTCAATTCGCGAGGCGCGATGAGTTTGATTGCACTTTGTGTTATTAAAAACAAAAATCGAAGTTTGATAACAATGATAGCTTTCGCCGCGGACGCGAATCTCTTTTCCCAGTTCTGACGGTGAAATTCTGACGAAAATAGCCGCGTTCCCTCGTAAAGGTCGCACATAAAACGAAACGAATGCGTGACAACGTTCCACTAGGTGTTTCATTTCAACCTCGATTCAGATAAATCGCGAAACACTATGATTTCTCGTGTTTCATTGCTCGCATTCCGTTCTCCTGCCGTTTTCTTGGCCGAGACAAGCGCAACGAGGAAAATGCGCTCTTGGAATATTTTTATTCTATTTTAAGGCGTGCACGTCAGTCAGGGGGCAAACTGAAAAGAGCGGACCTGGACTCTTTATAAATGATCGCACCAGGTTTCTCTGCACTTCCATTTTTCACACGAGAACAAGACGAGACGTGTATTTTACAGTGAGATCGCGAAAAACTCTCTCTTTCTCTCTCTTTCTCTCTCTCTCTCTTTCTTCCTCTCTCTTTGTTAGTGCGTTTAAGATGCACCATTCAAAATCGATTATTGCTGCGCTTGTAATTTGAATGAGTAACAGATTACCCGCTTTCATGGAAATATCACGCAATTTCGTTTCATTTGAATATAATATCGACATAACATCGCACCATTCGCAAGATAATTGGACCATGCAGTTACGTTACTCATCTATATTTCATCGTGGGTATAAAATGAATTCATTCATTAGTTATTACGGAAGTTGCTTGTCGGATGCTGCTGTTGAATCTAAAGCCGAATTTATATATTGTATATTATATATGTACATGTTGAGCTTTTTGAGTATTTCAAGTTACTGCATGTGCTCGCTAAAACAAGACAAATGGAAACAACAGATTGCATCATTTATTCAGCGAATTTTTGTACAGTTTTCGATATTATTTTTCGAAGTGATGCACACTCGCTCACGTACGAACACGAAATATTCTTTTAAAAGAATTACGGTATTCTAGAAGTGAGTCAATGTGTCCGATAAATTTAGTGTTGATCTTTTTCTCAATTAATATTATATATTCACATTTTACTTTAATTCTCGAAAATTTTGCGATTTTTTTTTAGCGAGAAATCACATAATTAAATATTAAATTAAATGTCCATCAGAATGCGTCGCATTCCAGGAATTAATTAAGAGTTATATTCAGAATTTTTATATCGTCTTTTATTCTATATTCATAAATTTTGCTACGACTTTATATAAATTTTATTTAAAAAAAGGAGAATCGTGTAACTGCAGCAACTAACATTTACAATCCACTTCTATTTGAAAATTATTCATTTGAATCTGAAACTTTCCGGAAAGCGTATATA
Source organism: Cyphomyrmex costatus (assembly GCF_001594065.2). Classification (NCBI taxonomy): domain Eukaryota; kingdom Metazoa; phylum Arthropoda; class Insecta; order Hymenoptera; family Formicidae; genus Cyphomyrmex; species Cyphomyrmex costatus. Next base: position 249,851 of record NW_017279708.1, read on the forward strand.
AGTAGAGAGGAAGGCACATTTACGGCCGTCATTCCGACACTGTGTCGTCGATCGTAATTACCGGGAGGCAGTAATACACGGCCGTTACACTCCGTGGGTAGCGTGGCGCTTTGATTATGAATAAAACATGCACTTACAAAACACCATTCCATCGCTCTTCTCTTTACTCGCTCGATATACCGGAAAGAGTATGTCGCCGTTCGTGACGGGCGGGATTCTATGCACGCGTCGCGCGACCAGGGGCCATTTGTACATGTCGCCGTTTTTTGCCGGTCGCATTGTCGGGAAGCCGGGGTAATTGGGAGACGGCCGTCGATCTCCCGTGCGCCAGCAGGGCGCGTTTAATAAAGTTAATATCGCCTCTCCGGTAATATAGTAAACGGTGGACAGTTAATAGCGCGGGGATCGAAACCGGGGGTATTTTGTAAATATTGTTTGTACGTGTCATATTTTTTCTCCCGCTCTTTCTCGACGGTTATCAGGATGATAATTCTGGATTAGGAAAGGAGAATGATGATCGTCTTTCGCGTTGCATCGCGAGGTAAAAGTAAATTTAAGGAACCTGCGCAAACGAATCTCCTTCCGGTAGAAGGAAAGAATGAATGGAAATCAATTCAACAAAAGAGAATCTATACGTTTTGTCTTCCAGAACTCTTTAGAAGCGCGGCAGAGGCTGGTCCTCTGGACATCGTAAAGCTTCGCAAGGGAGACAAGCTCCTCAATATTTCAACTCATCTACCGGCGAACACGCCCGAAACGCCTTATGTTCTTCAGGTACTTGATTTAAACTTTTATTCTACGTAATTGATTACGTATTTGAGGAAATAGTTTTTGATAAGTCTTTTTTTTGTGGAAGTTGCTCCGCAAGAAGGGCAAAGAGTTTCTTGTTATTTATTTAAAGAAATTTGAGGAAATAGTTTTCGATAAGTACTTTTTTGTGGAAGTTATTCCGCAAGAAAGGCAAAGACTTTCTTGTTACTTATTCGAAGAAGTTTGATGAATGAAAGAATTGTGTTCCCTTTTATCAGATTTTACTGTTTATACGGTAAAAATGACATGTTTGAAGCAACCGATGTCTTGATTTGGGTAATGAACATTTAATCTGCGTTTAATTGAACAATCATTGTATTATCATAATTGGTCTTATCACGTAATTGGAATTAACATTGATGATAAAGTTTTTGGTAAGAGTTTAAAGCTTTGATTATTTTTCATAAGTAACTACTTCATTTGTATATGGCTCTTTACATATTTACGAGGATATCGATCTGCACTTATTAGATACGAATGTAAAATTCATTAGATGATAAAATGCAAAAGATATTTTTTCTGATCGCGATTGATACGCATAGATTTGTGTCTTAATGCTTACACATTTTTTCGTATCTTATAATTTTGATAGGAAAATTCAAATAGAGCTAAAATGTAAAATTTTGTAAGATATATTTATATATATATATATATGTAATGAACATAAAACTATCTAAGTTAATTGAATACTTAATTTTATTATAGTATCTCATATTCTATAACGTATCTTTATCTTATTTTCTAACATTTTAATAAGATTGTAAATAAAAATGGTGAAAAAGTGTCCAATTACATAAACTATTTATTGGCGAAGAAATAAGCGAATTAATTTATCTGATTAAAAGACAAACGCGCGATATTATTTTAGAGTTTAGATTATGCTTTAATTTTGATTAGTTGATTAGTTTATAGACAATGTGTTAATTTTCCTTTACACAAAATATTTTAAATGCGCGCAGCGTACACTTTACGTACTTAGCTGGTTGCTTTTTAAGATCGTCGGCGCTCATCCCGCTTCTTCTGGGGTGATCGAGGCGGAGGTACTTTGGGCTTTAGAGAGGCGCGTGGCGGCTTTAGAGCGGCAACTGCGAGAACATCAAGAAGCTTTATACGCCACACCCTCTCTCGCTCTACGAGAACTCAAACGCCAAGTGGACAGTTTCAAGAACAAATTGGAGAACAATGATCAGCTGAGCTGGCTTAGTAAGTAACCACATACTTCGTTCCTGCATTTTGAGTGTCCCTATTATGCCTAAGTATCTGACCGATTTATGTCAGGGACATTCTGTAAATGTCATATCGAAAATTAATAAAACTTGTCAGATATTTTTATCATATTCTTTTGTAATTTTTTAATACGACGAAATAATTTATTTCCAAAGATCAAGTTTGGCAAGATTAAATCTAATTATATTAGAAGCGGCTTATAACATATATATACATATATATATATATATATCATTCTAAAGTTTATTACGACATTAATATACTTTTTATATGTTCGATTTTAGCATTTTTGTAGGATTAAAAATTTTTATAACGAGCAGCTGGAGTGTAATTTGATATAATTTATAATTCGATAATTGTCGCTTCTAATTTTGATGACAATAATCAATTTTAGTTTCTTAAATAAGTAACATGTACAAAACTTGTGGAAATAAGTTTCGTAATTGAACTTCGTAATCGGATTTTGTGGCGCGGTGACCGTAGCGGTAAAAGTGAATGGGATAATCCAGCGGAACGGAGAAATTTGGGATAATGTCTTACTTTTGACATTAAATAGCGAACATTAGCGAAATGAAATGCTCTGGCCGTCTGTGGATGGCCGTCATTATCCGTCGAATGATTGCACCTATGGACCTGTGGGTCCATTATCGTAATGCATCGGAGTGCACGCTACTGTTAAAATTAATTTATTGTTGCGGCATTATTCTTTTATGTTAAATACGAGAATAAAAGTCTATATATTGGTGTACCGATATAGAAAACATGATTGTTCCTATATTGTACAGGATACAAGGAATTTTTGTTTTATTGCGTCGTATAGTGAAAAGAAAATGAAATTGAAGATAAATATGGACATTGTCGGAGCAAAGCGCCACGGGCGCTTTCCTTCCTTTTCAATCCGCTCTTTCGAGATTTCAATTCATTGAATGCACGTTTAATTATTCTCTTGTTTAATGAAATCTCGGGTGAAAAATAGCAGAAATGGAATTTTAGTAATGTCAAAATTAGAGAAATAAAAATGACTAATGGATTCGTTCATCAATTTTAAATAGTTTTCGTATTGCATATTAAAGATTATCTTGTATAATATTTTTGATATCAAATTCTCAATAATAATTTAACACGAAAGCTGTATTGATATTTTTGTTTAAGGCAAGAGTGTAGTCTAAATTGTTCACGATGGTTCTCGACAACTTGGAAACGTTTGGAAATTGAATCGTCACGCAACACGGCAATCCTTTCAATGAAATGGAAAAGTTGTTGCGTTTCAGGTGTACAAATAATTGCCCATTAATTCTGAACACAGTAGAATTAAATAATCGCTAAGGAAATTACACTTGTTAAAACAATTACTATCGGGGAATTTTATTGTATATCGATAAAATCAAAAGATATCTCGGTAATATTTATTATAATGTGGAAATAATTCTAAACAAATAAATAAATAGCAAATAAGATAGTATACCCCGAAGAAATAATAACGAAAATATAATAATTTGAAACATACTTTTTTTCAATATTTTGCAAAGTATCTTCGGTTTATTGTAGGAGATTAATCTTAAGATATGTGTGTATGTCTCAACTTGACTTTTCCAACACAATCGTTGCGATAACTTTTCTTTTTTAGATTTTATGTCCTGTACTGAATCGAACTTTACGTTGAAATAGGTCGGTCATCTCGGTCAGATATAAAAGTTCGCGAGAGATTTTACGATGCCGCCCGATCTGAGACTAGCGACGGATATACGAGCGAATAAACAGCGGCATGCTTGGCCGCTGAATAAATATTTGTCCATGCAAGGAACCGTTCCAGCTATTCCTATCTTCAATTTCTAGTTGAGCTAATATAGAGGTTGATTCAAGTATGGACGAAGAAAAATATTCCGCTCTTGTATGGCCGTTATTTTAATTACTATCTCAACCTTCTTTGTGAGTTGGGGCTATTTGCATACCGCGCAGAAATTTAATTCAGAAAACTTCGTAATCTGCACTTTTTATTACGTATGTGTAATTTGATCCTTTACAATATTTTTGCTAAGAGAGGATAGAAAATTTTCTAAGAATCTGCCGATAAAGGGAAAGCCGATGAAACTGGGACGGCACGTGTATAGGCAACTCTTAGCACATGAAACTCTTCCTTATAAAATCTTGTTACGACGTGAAATGACGTAGAGTTTGCGAAAAATTGCTCCAGTGTCCCCCTTTCCATCTTCGATGTTCTTTCACGATCCTTTGTTGCATGACACAGTTCCTGCCGCAAAAACCCAAAACTTTCCGAGAGCTTAATCTGGATATCTCCATCTTCCGCAGGTTTCTACAAGCTTCCGGAGCCCATCTATATGGAATCCTGCCGCAGATTGCAGTATCGTCGGAAGAGTGATAGCATGAAGCGGAAAGTTCGGGAGAAGTTCCTCAATATCTGGTGAGTTAATTAAGATTGTATCATGTAATCGCTAAAACTGTACGTGACGCAACGTTTCGCCTGCATTGTTATAGTTCTTCCTTAGTAAACGGTAACCTGCGCACATACGTATATATAATAAAGTAACGTGTCAAATCTGACACTTTGATAAGAAAACTCTAAGAAAAATAAATTTTATATTTCTGCGATAAAATTGCACAAGACGCGCGCCGTTGAGAACGCCGCTATCATTGATAGCGGAAAAATTCCTTATCGACGTACTTTTATCCACACACTGAACCAGTATGGATCTTCCATGCCGATATTACGTGGGCAGGATCGCCAATGCTGTGCTTCCACAGCATGTTCGATCGAAGTGCCAACAGGCCGTTGGACAAGCCATCGGCAACTGTAGTGTGCCGCGGCCGATGATTAAGCGGCTGCGATAATCCTATCTATTAAGCAGCAATATGCCGCTGTTTCCAGTTACATTGTCATCCAATAGCGATCCGATAGACTCACCGTTCTCTACTCTTGGTGTAATGTGAGAACCCCCCACGTTCCCCAAGTCATTGTGATTAAACGTCGATGCTTCGCGCGTGCATCGATCGTCTATCGTGCATGCCATGCAGCTAAAAACACGATCCTACCTAGAAGATTGATTAGCCAGGGGGAATGTTATTTAACAAATACACATACGCTGGAGATTCGCTGTTGTACGCAAGGTATTTCACCATTCGTGCCTGTCATTTCACTCATGAGCTTCTCTAGCCGATTTATAATAGATCTTTTCTTAATATCATATAGAAAAATCATAGAACGTTCTATATTGATATCGTAAAAATAAACAAATTTTAACGTTCCCCAATGAGAAAATCAAGTTGATGTAATATTTAATGATTAATATGAATTATTCGTTATTTAGTTTTTTGGTTAGCCAACAAATTTCAAAAGAGGAATTGTGATAATTAAATTAATAATTGATAATTAATTATTAATTTCTCATTAGAGCATTGCTAGGTAATACATATGTATATAATGTGTTAATATTTATTTGGAGCAATCGATTTATTTATTATAAAATGAATGAGAGATAGGGAGATAAACAAGCCATAATAATGATAAAGCCATATTGCAATTGCTATTGAAATATCCTCTATTGAAGTTCCTAGTCAATAAAGCATCCATTGATGGCTTAATTTACCACGTTGAACGTCGGAGATCAAAGGATGTGGTGCGGAAATTAATTATGAAGCGATGTAGAAAGTATAGAGAATTTACGAGGGACAATTATCGGGAAATTAGGAATAAACAATTCGTCGGAGTAAAATTAATCGATTTGCTGAAATATTAGCAAGATCGCCGGGAATAAAGTATTGATCCGTTTCCCTTTGAAGCGACGCGACGGTGAAGATAAACAATCAATCTCTCGACGCATCGTAAAGTCTCATCACGCAAAACAGTCATGCGGCGCGTTCCTGAATGCCTATCTCTGTTCTCCCAGTTTACGTTTTCCTTATTTAATATTATATGCCTTTTTTTAATTAAAAATTTTTTAATTAAAAACGGATTTAGACTTACGCGCTGTAATATCTTAAATAAGAGCGGTATACAATGTGAAATACGTTTAATAAAATATAGATTGTGATATTAATCATCACGATGATGGCGAGATATTTTAATGCGTGAATTTTTTATTGCGAAAAAGGTATGCGTAAAAGCTTTTTTAATTTCGCTAGCTTAAAGTGGCGCGATTCGAATTTCCGTATTCGAGATTTTCTTGCGCGTAATTTGACGATATTTCCTTGCGCGTAGGATAGGATATATTACGCAGACGCTCTATTGCGAAATCGGCATAATCGAGGGCGTGCGCATCGCAAACAAGAATCGAAAGACGGATGGATCGTAAAAGTTGATTGATCTATGCTGATACAAGTGCGGACTGATGAAACTCCGGAGATGGGCGAAATCTGTACTCTCTTGCAGCATTACTGCTGACAGTTTGGCGACTAATAAATTCCAGATAAGACTGACGTATCGAGTTTGTGCTGTCCGTCTAAAACAGACGATTCGTTAAGATGCATTTGCAATACAAGCGACAGATATTTACCTCTAACAAATTGTGGAATCGGAATAAAAACAATAATTTTATTTTGATAAAAATGAACATGGGAAAATGGAAAAAACGATAACAAAAAGCTTTATAATAAATGTATTTAAAAAATATGTTTACCTTTATTATTTTGTTGTTTGTAATAATATTACGTTAATTGTTCTAGAAAAAAACGCAAATGTTAACGCAAAATGTATTGTTGTGTGTAATTTTAAATTGTGAAATATTAACACACTATTGTAATTTTTCTATATTTGTACTGTACATTTTATAAAGGAACATTGTTAAAACAATAATTCTTTGAACATCAAATCATCTGTAAGAGATGTGAATCATTTCTTCATTCCACAAAAATATTTGAAATTTATTGCTGTAGAAGTAATATTTTTAAAATGCATATTAAGTGTTAACTTATACCCCAACGTTAAATTGTACTGATACAGCTTTGAAGCACAGAGTAGCTTCAAAGTGTTTCGAACGTGAATAGTTATTATACGATGGACAATGACAGGTATAAAATAATCTAGTTTACACAGTGGTAAAACTCGTCGTTGACCAGACATCTCTCTCTCTCTCTCTCTCTCTCTCTCTCTCTCTCTACGTCGAATTGATTCTATTATTAAAACCGTTTTATTGATTATATCGAATCTGTCGGACTTGATTTAACGCAAGTTATGTGTTGACATTGGCAATGGTAGTAACATTACGTCCGTCTGGTTTTATTTAACTAACAAAAAGGGCACAATTCAGCGCAAATGTAAGATGGGAATAAAATATGTGCGTAAGTAACGACGCGGAATACGAGCCGTGTTATCGCATTTCCTCTAGCTCGGATAACCGTAAAATGAAATGTATTACCTTAAAATTGAATCGTATACAATGTTGCATGCGACTTTTCGATATTGGACGTGGATTTAGCGAAGTAAGAGTCACGGATGCATAAATGTGCATTTGAGTTGCTTTTTAACAAATACGTAATAAAATTCATATAATTTATAAAGCGTTAATGAATCTCGGGGAGAATTCCAATATTTTAATTTCGCGAGAATCGTAGTAGAAACAATTGAATCGTTTATGGCTTATAGATTCGCAAATAATCGACGAACGCGTATTTTACATCTCCAATTACGAGTTACTTGTGTTCGAATGCATTTCCCGAGAATACTGCGCGCGCGCATCTGTTATTAATTTAATTACAGTTTATTTCATTCTGCTTCTTTTTCTCTGAATTCTTCTATTTAGCTTTGCTGGATATTTCCACTTATAATTATACAACATTTGATAGTTATACATTACTTAACAAAAACTAACTACTTAGTTATGTAAATTATATAAATTTTAATATATTTTTCTATAAAAATGCCTGAACACTTCTTTCTCTCTACCTCTTCAAATTATATAATTTAAATTATAGAAATATTTTTAAAATATGTAAATATTTTATTCAGAGAATTCCAATTTTTAGACTTAAAAATTCTATTTTTAAATTTAAATTTCTTTCATATTTTTAACAAAGTTGAAGTTGAATTTTGAAATTCGTAGTAGGTACTACGAATTTTGTTACAATCTAATATTTATTTTTATATTAATTTATATTTAGGAAATGTTGGAAACGTTTTCTGTTAAATGTGTTTGACATTTTCTGTTAAGTTTTCCACGTTCGAGATTCCGCGTTTGTGAAAGAGACAAGAAGCGGATTACATTTACAATGACGACAATTCATTTTGCGTCGTGATAAAAACCTGGTTACGAGTTGACGTATTATGTTGGTTGGACTTTTTATTTCGCCTTTATTGATGTACTTATTTCCACGTATTCTTAGGGTAAAATGAGAGTTAATGACTTTTCTCGATTTTTTTTTTTTTTCTTCTCTATAACAAAACCTCATTTCCCTGGGCATCGCGTATCGTGCAGTCTCTCCGGTTACATTTTCGTCATATTCTGAATTTCGAAAATACTCTAGTTTATTGAGTCTGTCCGTCGCGTCGTGTCCGTCATAACACTACGAAGCTAAAAATTCCACGAGAACAGCGCCGTCTTCGCGCGTCTGATAAACAAAAACAAAGAAAACGAAAGGCGGTGATGCGTTATAGTTCGCATTACACAAGTAGGAAGTTTCCTGGCATAATTTCAGCGAATTCTATATAGGTGGGATTGTGGTAAAGCGTGACGAGGTGCAGGGCGAGCCTCGGGTGCTTAAAATAGGGAACATACGCGGCGTACCCGCGCGGCCGTGTCGGGATGCCTCGGAATGCGGCTGTTACCTATAAGTCGTACGTGCGTCTTGCATCCACAACCACGCCTTTTGCATCCTCTTCGTCTGGTTTGTGCGGGTCGACTTATTCCACGCCCGGCGAAATGTGCGATTCCGCCGCCGCCGTCGCGTATCGAATATCAAAACGTATCGCGCTTGTGCGCGGCAGCTCGATTTCTTGCGCTTGTCTGTGAAGACGAATAACACGAAGCGAATAAAATACGACGGGGAGACTCGCAGATTGCCATTACTATGAAATGTTCAAGATAGCGATGAACGATAAGTGATTATGGAAAGCTTATTGTTAATGTAGGTGCTCATTTATTTTGAAATACTTATTTATAATTTGTCGAAACTTATTTTGAATTAATTTGCTTTTAATTCTGTTGAAGTTAATCGTTAAATTTTTCTTTTTTTTTATCATTTTTGAGATTGTATATAAGATAATGAATTACCTTTATTTTATTTGTTATAAAATATATATATCTATTAGAATTTGTAACATGAATGTAGAACTTGAATAAGTTTTCCAAGTTTTCGAGTGATGGAAAATGAAATCTTGTTTAATTCGTTTTTGCGCTCAATTGCAGTAGCTTACCTGCAGATTCGTAGCGCAGCAGAAATAACACGTTGAATTTGGGACGATGAGGATTCGGGTCGAGAAATTTTCATCCGACAATACAGTCAGATGAATATTTTTATCTGCTTATTCGCATCTCTCCTGACTGTTAGTTCAGATACAATTTACTTTGTATCGCGCGTCTCTCATTTTACCGTTTATCTTCAAATTTCATACGATATTTTTCATTTATTGCGATTTACAATCAAATATTTGTTGAGATCAGAGATACATCACGTTTATCGCGTGATGCGTGCGGTGAGATTATTGATTTCGATCCCAGATACATCGGGTAATCCCGGAGTTGGTGAATATATGAATGTTTGCGGTATTTCACAAACACCATTTTATGTCTCGACACAGCGGCGATGCAGAAACTTTGCTTCGCGGACTTAAATGCCTATCTGCGGGCGAAGACAATCCACGGCGTTTAATTAAACGAACGTCAATCCGTTGGATGGAGCTAAGCCTACTAGCGAGTAGACAATTAATTACCGATTTCATTTGATTGCAACACGATCGCGTGTTTGCAAGTCTTGATATATAATATACGGGATACATCGTTCCTAAATTGTTTATTCCACGTTGCATGCATTGCAGAAGCATCGATTTATTCCATGTTGCTAGAAATTTCACCGACTGTCCGCCAATACATTGAGAGAAAAGAGCTTGGTATTCGTGCCTGCAATTGCATAATAAAATAATTATGGTTGAGAGCTTCATTTTTATAGTTATTACTGCTGCAGTGTTAGTAATAATAATTATATACATATTGTATTTGTAGTTCTACCAACATAATATATAACTGGCACAAAAATGACGGTAAATTATAATTATATGTATTATGATAATTGCAACCATTTTTTTCCTCAATATGCTTATTCATATATTTCTCTCAACTTTTTATGAATATGGAGGCGATTTTCCAGTTTGCAATTAATTCTGACCGATATTATTATGGCAGAAATTTGATAAGCTTAGTTGCTTAATAGTCGAATTGTTCTTCGTTAAATATCTTGAAATTTATTCTCTAAATGAAGCTCACTACTGCGAAGCATTAAATTGCAGATATCCCGGCCATATTACATGAGTAATCAAGCTATTGTATTCCACTCGTGGTATTATAACAACAATTGTTGCACTAACATTAATGCAAAATTACTATACGTGTTCTATTAACGGATCGTATTAGCGAAACTGGAAGAGTGGCTAATTAACAAATTGCGCCGCACAAATTACGCCTGCAGATGGAAATATTGGGTAATTTATTGTACCTGTATTTTTTGCGAATACGTGTCTGAATACGAGATGCAGCATGGACGGTCCGTAATGAAAATTTTGTTTTCGAATCATCAAGTGAAGCCGGAGAGAAAATAGGCCCGCCAGTAAAGCGAAGATCAAAGATGACACTTCGACCTTTACCGCCCTGACGTCAAGGTTTCTTTCTCGCACATGCAAGGCAGAAGTAACGTCGTACATGTGAGAAATGTCCTTTACGTCGCTCGTCCGTCCATCAAAATGTCTCGTCGAGCTGACTTGCCCGAGGGTGCGTTTGCAAACGCAATTAAACGCGAACGTGCTCGCGTGGCGAGTAACTATCGTCTCGCGTAGGGTCTCTACTCAACTTTCCACACCGTCGCCAGATCGTGCCAGATTGCGAATCGATATAGCGATATCGCATTGAAATGAGAAGCGTCATTCTATGAACTTGGCGGAGCCGATATCTCATCAGCAAATTCGATCGCAAGATATTGCGACGGTAATTGTACTTCATTGAAATGTTAACTTGCTCTCGAGTTATTTTCAAGAAAACAATATATGAAAGGAAATATTGTCTTTTCACGTTTTTCAGTTTAAAAATTCATTCTAGATAGCCGATTTGAGCGTAAAAAAATTAATTAATAATTAATTAATAATTTATAAGTTATTTATTCTTACTATTGTTACTTTTAGAAACTTTTTATTATTTCATTATCATTTTTTAATCATTTTACTTACATATTTATTTTTTTCTGTGTAAAAATAAAAAAGAAAAAGAGTGATATAAAAGAAAAAACTGTATAAGAATAAAATGGCTATGTATATCTTGAATGCACTGTCACAACATTTAGCTGAGATAAATTTGTATGTTTTTTCAGATATTATATTTCTGCATATATTAGTGACAGAATAATTTTTTGTTGATAACATGCTGACGTAATATCTTTCAGGAAAAAAAAAACGTTCTCTAAAGACGTTCGATCGCTCCATTGAAATCAATTGTCCATTTGCGTAAAATCCGGATTGGTCCGGAATTTTTTTTACAGTATCTATTATGTTGTTTGACGTAACACAGCAGGAAGACTGTGTGTGTGTGTTTTTGAAGCGCCTTAATACGCGCGTGTGATTTCACGTACATTAATACGGGGCAAACCGGGGCAAACCGGCGCTATAAAGAGAGACCTTGAAGAACTTTAACCTTCCACCCTCGAGGGCTTTACGTGGATGGCACTTTATGAAGCACGTCGTACGTTTAGACGCGTGACACACGCAGCTCGGTCGAGAAAATCATGAGGCCTTTTTAATACTTTCAGCGCATCTCCACTGTAGTTATCTTCCACGTAAAGAGCGGAAAAATATGATATTTAAGAAGATCGATATTCAACAATATCAATCCTCTATAATAGACTTCGTGTGAAGTCTTTATCTGTTCGTTCCTGTATCGACAGCTTCAAGGCTTGATTGTCTTAGAGTCAATTCTCGCCACGTCTTTCAGGAAGGTGTGTGTGTGTGTGTGTGTGTGTATGTGACACAGTGTGTATCATGAATTTATGTATAATTTTTCATTTACACTTGCTCTACAATTGCGAGAAAATTTTCTATCTTCCGATATTGGAATAGAGTAATTTCTGAGCTTGTTTTGCGCACGACTACTAAATCAGCGTGATTGAATGCGCGAGTTAATATACGACGTGAGAAATTAAAAAAATATCAGGCAAAACAATTACGCGCCGGAGTATCTTCTACATATGCATTGCATATATATGTCTTTTGTCGTATTTGCAACGTAATTTCCTCCTTTATATTCATAGGGCGTAGCGTGACGCAAGTGAAGCGATAAACTTGCGGCTCATTTGACTCGGAGGGCTTTAAAACATCTCGCTCGAAGAGCTGTTACACGGCTGCGAGATACATTTGCATACGTGGCATGTAATCTGATTATCGACTGACTAGGATGTTTGGGAGAATCAATATCAAAATGAATGTAATAATGGGCAACGAGCGCGAATCGGGCGTATAGCGGGTAATGCAGTAAACCTTTAAATGCCATTATGATTTCGCGTCGTGCAAATGGTACCGCGCGCGCGTTATAAATTTTCATCCAGGAACTTCCAGGAATATTTCACGTCGCACAAAGTATAACAACATGATTACGGTTGACGCGGGCGCGTTAAACTTTACCACTAATTAAACTTCCGTAATTTATCATCGGTCGAGAGGAGAAAGTTCTCGGAGAAAAATCAACAAATGGGTTATGAGCAGGGACCGTAGACTTCCGAAGGATTTCCCAAAGTTTTCCCGAGATTCTCTCTCGCGAAGCCACGAAGTTATTTTGGCGGCTTAAGATACCCAATCCTATTTCGCCTCGAAGTGTACTCTTATGCAGATGCATTCGAAGCAAGAGAGCTTGGTCGCGTGTTAATTCTCCGAGTACCTCGAGTAGCACGATTGCGTTTAGAATTGCATAAATATCGTCCTATTTTTACATTGTAATAAATTTTATTTTACAACTTTAAGAAATACTGTCATATAAATTATTAACGTATTGAGCAAAATTCTCGCATATATACATATACAAAATATTCCAGAAGTCTTAGTGCAGCCGGAAAGGTCATTGTAAAAATAAATGGAAAATTCTTTTTATAAGCAGATATATGGAACTTACACATTTTAACTTTGTTCGATTCCGAACAGTTAAGGAAATCTCTTATGACGCAGCTACTTTCTGACCTCTGTGAAGTTGGCACCTTATTTAAAAAAAAATGAAATTTTCGACAGAGTTCTGAATGCACCCCGAAGAGTTCTGAAGTTCCTGCCTAAAATAAAAAATAGTTTTTTTATTTCACGTAACTCTAAAAAATTTTTCTCGTACGACAAATCTAAAAAAAAATTGTTTACAGTTACGGGAATTCTGTCGACAGTTCTGGGTAGCACCCCACGAGTTCTGACGAAAGTTCTTAATACTCAACGCGCTAGGACTAACGGTTTTAGAGATATCGCAATTTTTTGTATTTAAAAATAAAAAAATTTTTTTTTTTAACATTACGGCAGTTCTGTTGACAGTTCTGGATAGTACCCCAAGAGTTCTACTAAAAGTTATTAGCATTTAAAGCACTATGACTAATGGTTTAGAAGATATCGCAATTTTTCGTTGTGCGTTTTGTGAAGTCAGCACCTCAAATTTTAAATTCTGGATTTTTAGTGTTAATTCGCCAGAACTATTTTTTATTTTAGGTAGGAACTTCAGAACTCTTTGGGGTGCATTCAGAACTCTGTCGAAAATTTCATTTTTTTAAAAATGAGGTGCCAACTTCACAGAGGTTACTTTCTGTAGTTGAATAAAAATTCGATGCTTTTAGCCGAATATATATTTACCGAGTCTTTAGCACAGAGAACGGATACATAACTCTCTCTGCGCCATGATTGCCACACATTAATTGTATTATTAAGAATGATTCAATTTAATCAGTAAATATTGATTCGCATGATTATATAATATTTAATTTATGCTTTTTTTCTTTAGAAAACTATCGGGGATATTTAGATATGTGAAAAAGATTAGTGATAAAGTGAATAATATGTGTTGAGAAATATTTTCTCCAATTGCTTCTGTCTCCGGTGGTAGTCACGCACACGTCGCATCGACATGCAAATCGTGCCATTTAGGTGGTATTCGCGGCAAGATGCGTTTCTGTTCCTTTGAAGCGTTATACTCGCGGCGATTTGGTACGGTGCATTAAACCGGGCTACCGTTTACCGCAATTTACTAGCGATTCTTCGCAAACGATTATGGCTGCAGCGGGGAGAAGTTGGAGCGCTTCCGGGCTAAGCTTCCTCATCGAGGCAAAGCTGTAAACGCTGTGTGCCATAATCGTTTCCTCTCTTCCGGCTTGTTCCCGTTCAACCCTTCTATATCACAAGTTTCTATTCTGATGAGATATTCAGAAAAAAAGTTACGCGAATAGTGACCCCGATCGTCGAGACTATCCTCTTTGAAAATGTATGGAAAAATCTGTTCCACATGTTTCGTTAAGAAATCATTTCCCTGCTTAAACATGTCGCAATTGTCGATTTACTCTACAGTCTTTTTTATATCAAAAAATTACATTTTATTGAATTATAAATTTACTTTTAATATGTATTTTGGAAAAGCAAAATCCACACCAAATAATACACTACATTTATTTTATCGATAATGATTATAAAAAAGTTATGCGACAAAGGATTCTCGTACAGTCAATGCAATAATAACATGTACTCGATAAATACTACAGTAAAAGATTTAAACCATAATTTTGCAGTAACAATAAATTAAAACTGTATGTTGTATCGAGGAAGAAACGTGAGAATATCAACGCATTGAAGAGCGTAAAATAAAAGCTGCCTACTTGAGAAAATACCGAAGATGCTATGCACACATAGCACCTCCATTCACTCGCGGATTCCGTTCGCTTCCGTTCACCGTGACGGACCCTCCGACAGTGGTTAGTTGGCCTCTGTCGCGTTACCGCGAAATGCTATTAAGTTACTGTTATCTAGGTAATAAGGCCCGTCACGGTTTGGGGCGTGTATAATAGCGAGCGCGTCACAAAGCGTGCATTATCACGCGTACCATGATTCGACGTCCTAGCTAAATACGGATTGCCAATTAGCGGTCGTTAGCAAATAAGCGTCTGTACCTATATGCTGCAAAGGTCTTCGCGCAAGACCGTTTTCCGCGGCTCCAGTTGTCTTTTGCGACTGGAAGAACGTAAGACGCTTCTGGAGCATCTTCAGCTTACGCCATTCACACTTATTGTCAAAGACTTCATTTCAAAGTAATGATTTTTTTGTTAACTTTCGTTACCTATTTCATTGAAATAAGAATTATTTTTTAGCTACTGTCCTTTAGCTTTCTATCATTCAAAGATGAATATAGTAACAGAAAATATTCCAGCACTAATTACGATGTTACGTGTTATGCAATCATTATTTTGCTAATTGCGCGGTTTCATGTGTATGGCGAGTTAAACGCGTTTCTGTAAGATATAGGAAGATTGCAAAAAATCCGAATAAATAAAGAAAATGGGAGATGATTAGGAAAGATATAAAAAACTACAAAAGCTTCTACAATTTATTTATTACGATGAATGCAATTGGAATAAAAAATTAACTTATTATAATAAAGAGTAATTTAGAACAAAGAGATGTGATTATAATCAATTTTCGATGTGCTGTCCGTTTAACTTCATTTTTTTTTAAATAGATGTTGCAACTAAACATTATTCATTTAGCGAGAGATACAATGTGTAATTATGCAAATATTATTTTATATTCAAAGACACGTATATACGATGTAATTATATTACACCATTTCATCGTTGTGACGCAACACCACATGTGGTTCGATTGATTCCAGAGGATTTAATGAATTTACAACGAATCGATTGTATTATCATAAATTATGTTATGCTGGACATTGCATCTCTTAGGCACGTAGCTATTCTGGGGAGAGGTGATATAAGTGACAATACTCTACGTGATGTTGGCGAATCGATGCCGCGTCCGATACAATTCCGTTTGTCTCGACGTATGTTAAGCCCGTGTTGATTTAGCAGCACGAGCAGATAACCCATTATCTGTCAAAGTAGCGAAGAGCTGTTGGCCAAAGTACTCTACCAATTAATCCGATTAATCCTGCGTGCCTGGGTGACCGATTGCTGACGCGGGTGCGAAGTTTCGTATGGCAATTGACGCTCTGGTACTTGCCCTCTCGATAAATCAATTTTAACATAGTTCTGTATGTTCATATAACAATTTTGTCTGATATTCCCTCAAATTGATATATTTCAGGGCGTTTTTTCGAATAAAATAAAATAGAACAAAAGATTATCTAACGAGGTAATAATTTGTAATGACGAAATAAACAACTATGATCCTGTGATGAAGAAAACGATAGGTGTTAATTTAATCATCAATCGTAGTGGTTAATTAATAACTTTCTGTTTTCTTAAAATTTTTTATTATTTCTTAAGGTTATTATTATCCTATTGAAATGAGGAATAACTTAATTAAACATATCTAAATTAATTATTAGTTGGTAAAGTTATCAACACATGTCACGAATATGAAAATGCCATCGTGTCTTGGTAGAAAATGGTAAATATATTATAATTTTCTGTATAATTTTCAGTGACGTGACGGTTTCGTCGAACGTTCGCGAGTGGTTACGCTCGCCTGCCTTCGATGCACGACAGTGGGAAGACGAGGAGCTGTTGCTGATGCTGCAGACGATGTTCATTGAGCTCGACCTACCTCAAAAATTCAGCATTCCCTTACCGATTCTGAGGAACTTCCTCTACGAAGTCTACAATAATTACAACGAGGTGCCATTTCACAATTTCAGGCATTGCTTCTGCGTGGCGCAAATGGTGAGTATTTCTTAGTCTTTGTACTGCTCTAATTCGCACAATTTCCCGCGAAGAATTAACGGTTATGTGGTAGCGTGATTATAATTACATGTTGATGTGCGAGAAGATATATAATAATAAGCGTGATGAACAATATTGCACAGTAATTACGACAAACACTAATTGTTTGATTACATCTATTAATTGGCGTTAACTGCATTATTGTACAGTATAATATAATCGAATTATTTTTCAAGGAATTAAAATACATGCATAACTGTACGCTCTATAGCTACAGATCGAATTGAGTTATCCGCTCAGTGCTAATCGATTGTATCTAGATGTACGCGATAGCCTGGGCAGTGGACCTTCCGTCGAAAATTGGCGATCTCGAGGTCCTCATACTTATTGTTTCCTGTATCTGCCATGATCTTGATCATCCTGGCTACAATAATATCTATCAAATAAACGCGCGGACCGAGCTGGCGTTACGTTACAACGATATCTCGCCCCTGGAGAATCATCATTGCTCTGTGGCATTCCGAGTCTTAGAGGCGCCCGAGTGCAACATTCTCGCGTCATTGGACAACTCTACGTACAGAATAGTTCGCGAAGGCATCATAAGATGCATTCTGGCGACTGATATGGCCCGGCACAATGAGATTCTCGCCCAGTTCATCGACATTACTCCTGAATTCGATTATACCAGCAAGGCGCACATAAATCTGGTAATTTACCGACGACTGAAGTATTTAATGAAGTCAATTTAATGAAGTATTTAATCGGATCTACTTAATTTCTTATTTACGCTTTGCAGTTGTCCATGATCTTGATCAAGGTGGCTGATATAAGCAACGAGGCACGACCGATGGAAGTCGCGGAACCGTGGCTAGACAGATTGCTTCAAGAGTTCTTCAAGCAGAGCGACGCGGAGAAACTCGAGGGCCTTCCGGTCACGCCCTTCATGGATCGCGATAAAGTGACCAAGCCGTCCTCCCAAGTTAGCTTCATCGGCCTAGTTCTCCTTCCTCTCTTCGAAGCTCTCGGTGAACTACTACCCGAGTTGCAGGTATTTCATCTTTTCATACATAAACTTATCTATTTGTGTCTGGAAGTAATTAGCAGTATATATAGTTAGTTATATATAACTAAATCCATATGAAATTGTGTTTTTCAGGATCTCATAGTTCAACCGGTCAGGGAAGCTCTGGAGTATTATCGCAGACTGAACGAAGCAGCCAAAGATGAGCGTCATCATCGGAGAAGCGTCGTGGATATCGGGGAGTCGGCTCCGTCTAACACGCCAATCGCTACCGGTAGTTCTTCCACCGTTGTTAAGTCTACATCGTCGCATAGCATGCGCTCAAAAAGGTCCGCCACGACAATTCATTCGCGTTCTCGTTCCACCGACGATGATATCACAGAAAACTTGACGATGGAGGAAGCGGAAAATATCGAGAGCTCTGATCCGGAGACTGCCACGGAGGTAGAGATCAGCGAAAAGACGCTCAAGTTCAAAATCTCTACGGAGGGAACATTGACTGGTCCGACCTCCGGTCGGAAGAGCTATCCTGGCAGTCGGAAGGGCAGCCGGGAGAAGTCTTCGTTGGATTATCACAACCACGATTTAGCCAAAGCTGTCCGTGACCACGATTATGAAAGGAGACGCAGTAGAGGCGAAAATCTCGGTAGTGACTTGAGCTCTCCGGTGAGTGCGAGGTCTGCCGAGGGAACGCGGATCCTTGAGGAGACGGAGAAGGAGACGATTATTTTAGATGCCAAGATTGAAAGCAAGACGCCTGAGGGAAACGGTAATGTCGTCGCAGTGGAGGCCCGCTCGCAACCGAAGAATAATGTGAGGAAAATTAGCAATGTCATAGAGAACGATCACGAAAACAGACCAAGCCGCAGGGATGCTCATAGCAGTCGGGAGTCGGTCGGTGTGCGATGTTGCTGCGACGACAAAACTGGGCCGAATAACAAGTCTCTATTTTCGCGACTGAGGAACTTTACGGATCGTCTTAGCATGAGCTTTGATTCAAAGGATTCGCCTAGTCCGAAACCGAAGCATACTTCGAAGATGCTCAATAAGAGTAACTCGATTAGTAGTGGTTCAGCTACGACTACCTCATCGAGGTACAACAACTCATTGTTTATTTGCAAGCGCTGTAACTTGATTAAGTCCTCAATAAAGGATGGCAACAAGACAGCCATTGCAACCGTCGTGGAGTTATCGCCGGTGGACAAACGGGCGATGACTTTGCCAAAAGTTCGAAAGTCCACGGATAGTAAGAATAAGAGCTGGCGAACGGTATTCGCTAAGGAGAAAAGGTCGTCCACTTCTTTGGAGGCTTTGCCAGCAGCCAGTTCCGGCTCCCGTTCGTTTTCCAAACACCGCAGAAACTTGTCAAATCCCGAGGGCAAGTCGCAAAGCTTGAAGGAAACGAAAACTCGACAAACTCCGGACATCGAGTTTCACGAGATAGACGTTCGTTCGAAGAATCAACAGCCTGAAATTATAGTCAATCCAGACGATACCTGCTGCGATATCGAAGAAGATCTTGGCAAGATAGAAATCAGAAGAAGTTCGGCTAGTATGGAGGATATATCTAAAATGGCGAAACAGGCAGCGGAGGCTGCTGTATTAGGCGTGCTGGATCCTAAAAAAGCGGAGGAGCGTCCTCACACCGGCAGTCTAGACTCAATGCTCTGCAAAGAAGTGTCCAAATCACGAAAGAAGCATTCCGCATTCTGTTCGCCCGCGACGACAAAAAAATCGTCACCTGGACTATTTTCGCGATTTAAATCTGGTATGAGCATCGATAGCACTCGGAGCAATAGCAACAGCGATTCTTTGCACGATCATGGATCGCAAAGCGGCTGGATATCCTCATTGACAGCCAGCTTCCGACCGAAAAGACATCCAAACGAAACGCCGTTGTCACCGCATCCACCGAGGTCGCCCAGCAGAGAGGAGATCAAGTGATACGTCCTGGTGGTCGAGGATTCCTCGGACAAGAAACTCAGTCTCCGCGGTTGGTGGCCTGAGAACTTGTTCTGCTGCAATAGCTAAGATTCAAGCGTTCAATGTCTAAAGAGGCTAATTTAGACCAAGAAATTTTCAAGAATATCGTCTTCATATTCGTAAAAAAAAAAAAAAAACGAATAAAATGATTTCTAAAAGATTTTTTAAAACGTTTAAATTTTCTAATGCACAGGAATTATCTCGCGTACTTCTCTCTCGTCGCGATACTAATTGTTGTTAATAGATTAATAATTGCGGTGACTAAATTTTCAATCGAATATGTCAACTATATTCTATTTTGCGAAATAAAATGTATCATAAATTCTTGTGAGTAATTTACAATTCGCAGCGCACGATGCACTTGTAATATACGAATTAAATATTTCTCCATGTATTCAAAACGGTCAATTTAAATGAACGCATTTGCTCGAGCATGCCATTTATCGAGAAAATATAAGATACATATAATATACATGATTATCGCAATTGAATTAAAATCTTCTCGCGCAGGAATCCTCAGACCGACCATATTATTTCGTGTTATCGACTTTGAGTGTTTTACGTCATGACGCTCGCAAAAATCGGAATACATTTATTTGTGAAGGGCACTTACGGCCTGTGGAATACAAGGAAATGTACGCTATATACATAAACTATTTTATTTATTGTCCAATTAAAGAGTAGCCTAACGAGTAATCATTAATGTTGTTCGTTATTATATATATGTATATAAATATATATATATATATATATAAATATAGATAAAGTGCAGATGTATACAAAGACGTAAGGATATATACATATCCATCGTGCGTAAAACAAAATATATATAAATCTATAATATACACGAACAAGTGGATAATTAAACGGAAAAGAAGAGGAAGAAGACAAACAAGTAGATGTATAAACGTGGCTCTGTCGTATTGATGTACGATTAAGTTTCACGAATATGTAATCAAGGATGTAAGGATAAGAGAATATTCTCTGACTGTTTCTAGAATATCCCGAGAATGATCGCGTGTTTTTAGACAATATTCTCAAAATTCCCGGACAATATTCTCAAAATGGAGATATATTACTGTTTTCCGAAAGAGCACATGATTATTCCGAGATAATTCTAAAAAAAAGAGACACATATATATATATATATATATACATATATATATATATATACACACATATATTCTCGAATCCTAGAATATTCTTAGATTATTTTTATTCTCGCAAAGACTTCATCTCATAAAACTAGCAGTTGCCACGGTAAAAAGAGAAAATGAGATAGATTTGTCGGAATAATTATTGTACCGTTCGTCGAGACGATTCACGCGGTGAAAAATCTCGTCGATTTATTTGGTCAGAGAACGGCTATGTAGAAAAAAATGATTTTGCTGAAATATTTAAATATTTAACTAGATCTGAGCAGCGCATATAAATAGAATCTCTTAGAAAAACTATGACCCCTAAAGTATCAGATTGTTTTTTGCCCTGATGAAGTTAACTGCAATGTTGGCATTTAATGATCAAAACACGGAGAGATAATCACGTAACTTCTTTGAATTTAGCTGGATATAAATTTAAAAATAACTTCGTTAGACCATCAAATAATTATAATTAGGATAATCATAATTAAGACGTTTAAGTTGGCTGCTAAAATGTCAAAACTTTTTTTTGCAGCATTACTTAATATACTACAATATACTTAAATGTTTTGACAATAATCCAATAAAATTAATTTCAGATCTATATATAGCTAAATTTGTAAATACTTCAGCAAAATCGTTCTTTTTGTATGGCGGACTATTTCTTATCCAGTTACATCACTAAAGTGCAATCAAGCTTGAAAAATGATTTGTTTTCGCTGATGTATCAATCAAGGAAAACAGATCTATTTGAAATTTGTTGAAAGAGATTGGTGGATTGGATGGAGAACTATTGTGAAATATTCTCAGCGTCTCTTCAAACGTCAAACACTGCGAGAAAGAGTAAACTTCGAAAAAGAGAAGCATCAAATTCTTAATGGTTCTCTTCTCGACGAATTGTCCTCTCCTGCGATTATTCCGTTTAAAAATTCAGACATAGTATAATTTTGGTTTCTTAACGTACGCATTATGTACGAATTACTTCTATATAGCGTCCTCTGCTTTTCATATTTAGCTGTTTATACTTTTATACTTTATCAACTGCGTTTGTACAGCGATTAAAAACTGTATGTATTGTTGAATTCTAGTCTAACGTTATTGTTTTTAAGGAAAAAGAGTTGGTTTCAGGCGCGTTTTATTTTCTGTGACGGTCTTCGCGAGAAGAAACTCGATGTGCGAGCGAATGAGCGAGCGAGCGAACGAGTGAACGATTCTGCTAATTATTTGACCGATTATATTATAAATGATTTGTTCCTTTCTCTCTTTTTTCCATGCCGTAAAATTAAGATTTGTCGGTTAAATTAAATGGAACTGAATGCATGACGACACAAGCGGAAAAAAGCTGTGTGTAAAACCATTAAATAATTAATTTTAATTTTAAACTCTATGTATAAGAAAAAGAATAAAGATTGCGTCAACCGCGCAATCTTTTTATTCAGCAAATTCTACTGTTGGGACACAAAATCGAAAACAGATAATTATACCAGACACAGTAAATCTTTTATAACTCTCACGAGTTTCAGAATTAAATTAGTGTATTCACATTTTCCTACAATATAAAAAAGCTACTATCGAAAAAATAGTAAATGACATTTAAGAAAAACAAAAGTTGAAACAAGTAGAAAATGCGATTATGAGAAAGTGGCGTCAACGTATGTAATGACGTATACTATAGTAATGAATAATCAAATTTTCAATTTGTGATGTGGATGGAAAAAGGCATTTGATTCTTAAAATAAGATTATCAGATAATCGTAGAAATAAAATTTCTACCTAGAAATTGCAATCTCAATTAGATTTTATCCGAATCAATGAAATATCGTGCAAAATATCTAAAAATAGGATACTGTGAATAATGTGAAAATATTTTTATTATTTTTTAAAAACAAAGATGAATTTTTTAATTTTTTTGATGTAATATTAAAACTGCAGACTGATAATGTTAATGAGAATATGATCAAACTGCATTTTTTTATCGAGTTGTATAGATAAACTTGAATGAAATAATTAAGTATTTATTGTAAAAGAGTTATATCATGACCAAACTGTTTCTAAAATATTTCTATTTCATATCATAGAAAAAATCAAATGTTCTTTTTTCATTTGTATCGCTTGCTCTTTGTGCCTGATCGTTATTAGTGTTGAAGATCGATATTGGAAAAAGGTACTCAAAAGCTAATTATTTTTAAAACTTTTTGCAATTATACACAAAGATAGCGAAAAAATTGAATTTATCAATTATTTAATAATTGTTGTTACATTGTGTTAAACGAACTTGTCACGAAAATATGAAAAATTATCTCAGTTTTCAAAATTTTCTAATATAAAGACTTTTCTTACAATTACAAATAAAAACAGTGTAATTTTTTATAAATTTCTTTTAAATTTTAAATTTGGCAATATAGTTTTGGGTACTTTTTTCCAAAACTAGTCACACATTTATCTACAATTTCTTATCTATTCGACTCTTTCGACTATTTCTCAAAGACTTAATGAAAACATAATCAATGATTTTCAGAGATAACCAAAAATTCTATTTAAATTAAAATTTAAGTTTCATAAAATAGAATGTGGAATAAAATTCAATTTATAAGATCGTTGAAATATTGATCATCGCTTCTCCAATGTCTAATAATTAGTGATGCATAATAAATGAATAAAAAAGAAATATATTAAAATATGAAAAGGAATGCAATGGGCCAATCGAGCCGTATTATACGGTATCGTTTTACTCGTCAATTGAATCTTTAGTCCCTCTAGAATTTTTCTCATATTCCAATTATCGTCGTCAATTATTGGGATAAAATACATTTAAACTCATTCGCATAATTCATTGGTCTCCATTTCCATGTTAACAACGTTGAAGAGAAGAAATCGGTGTTTAACACGCTTAACTTTATTTATTATTATTATACCCTCTTATACCAAAATTACCGATTTATTGTGTATACGACAATCTTGTTTAACCAAAGTTACCAATTTTTTAAATGTTTCTTTTAGAGCTAATATTAGCATTCACAGAGAAATAATATGAAAGGAAACTAGAAGTTTTGCAATTGTTTTAGAACTTCTGAAAAAAGTTCTTACTTCTTCCAAACTTTCCTCCACGTATTTTTCGTCCTCACGTAAAAATAAGACGGCTTGATGTTGATAGAAAATAAATTTGGTTTATTACTCAGTCATAAAATATATTTTTACATTTAATGATTATTAATGATTAAATTAAATTATTAGTTATTGAATAATTGCTCTATGCTAACATTTATACCGCAGTTGCTGTTAAAAAGTAATCCGCTATGATAATGCCATTTCTAATTTGAAATCCTTTTGAGTGTTCGATAATTATTAAAATAATTAACGAGCTTATAAAATGTTATTACCATAGCGACATATGAGATGTTCGTAGAAGTGGCGTAAGCTCAATGCACAGTGAACATATTTGAGTAAAATACGGTTATAAAGATGTTAAATAGTGCAGCTTTGTTGACACATTTCAAATTGTGATTAATATTATTTTTAATTAAACAGCTTTGTGTACCGTAGTGATTTCGAATTTTAATACGAAACCTCTCGATGTGTGTCCTTCGTGAATTCAAATAACTGAATCATGTGGACAAATTTCGTGTTTATACATGATCCGTTCTCCGTCTCGCGCCGTCCCTTTCCCACATGGTAAATTAAGTCACCGATTGCCAAGAGAAAAGTAAGAAAAAAATCAGTCGCGATCGTTGCATCGGTCTCATCGTTAGGGGAATGTTAATTATATATGAAATTTATGCGTACGACATAATTTGGATGCACGTGAGAACGTGTATATACATACAGATATATGTGATGCATATACATATATCTGTATCTATATCGATATAAAATAATTCGATAAAAATGGAATATCCTATATATATATATATCTGTGTGTATATGTATGTATATGATATATATACACGTACATGCATGTACACATAATGAACAAAAGTAATTATATATATAAATAAATAAATAGATTATATATATTTATCTGATATATGAAGAGTTAAGGGGAGAAGAACAAAAATATAGTTAATGCTCGCGGGCGAGTTACTAGCGCGATATTATAATGTTATTGATATTATGTTATGGTATTGTGTATGGATGAAGCGTGTATAATTCTGTGTGAAAAGTATCGATGGAAATCCCACACATGCATTGCGGAAGAGGTGTATTGATTTATATTGCTGTTCAGTGGCGGCGTATTTTTTTTCCTTTATGCGATATTATTTAGAATTGACGATTGTTTCGCAATAATTGTTAATACGAGAAATACCTCGAAACAGATTGAACAATTGTACTTGATGAGAAACATTTACCGCGATCAGATTAATTGTGGATATAGCGTCAGTACTTTTACTATCTATGGAGAAACAGAATAATCAAGAGAAAGAGAGAGATATCTAAAAAAAATCATAATATTTGTGACGTCTTCCTAATACAGTTAGAAATAAAAGCAATTCACGTTGCAGTACCTACTTTCTAACTCTGTATTTATGTTAACGTTTAAACTTTAAAATAAAAATATTTAACTTTTAACGAAACTATTAAAAATTGCTTGTTTCTCATTAATTCGTTGTTTTACATTTAATGACATTTCCGGCACTTTTAAGAGGTTTTAAAAGAAATGTAAAAAGATATTTGCACTAGTATCTAGTGTATATTATTCTAATTTTGCCGGCGTGCTGATGAGAAAAAGAAAGATACAAATTAGTCCTATCAGTCCTGTAGTCTCTGTACAGTTAAAATATGTTTTCAAATATAATTCTCTGATCCTGTTGAGTTATATATATGATAAACATTCCTATAAAATGCGATCAAAGGGATTATATTTGAAAAAGGAAATTATTAGAACTGCTTATGTATACGATCATTGCGATATACATATGTAAGTGTGTATATTATTTATATTACGAATTGAAATCATCGCAAACTATATTATAAAGCCTACCGTCACTGAACAAAACGCGCGAAGAAAAGTATACTTATTTATATATAAAAATATATATATATATTTATATATGTATATATAGTATATGAAAGATACTATCGATATATGGTATCAATCATTCCATTCGATTCCAAGATGTCGTAGTTATATATTACCGATGCATAATTGTAAGTAAATCCACATGGTCGATCGCCCGGCGAGTAGCTTGCCCGCGTGATCGATCGTTAGTCTTTTTGTAAATGAGAGTAAGTGAATGAAAATGGATATATACATAGCTGTATATGTATATATATATATATCATCACATCAGCATGTGACCGGCTGCTCTTGTAGCTGCCTCCTATATATATTTACAATGTCGACGAATAAAGAAAAACCCATCATTCTGCGGGTGATGAAGAAATATTTAACACAAATCCCTTTTTATATTATTATCTTTTGTAATTTAATAATAAGTAGGCAAGGTATATTTTAAGTTTTATCTTGGTAGTTGTAGAGTCATGTGATTCTGAAGTTTAGTTGAATTGAATTTTTCTCACTTTGCAACAACCAAAGTATACCGAAATAAGAATTGAAGTTTTTTTTTTTTTATTAAAAAATATATTTCTCGATTTATTTTTACAGATTAGTCTATGGTAAAATGTTAATACAAAAATATGATTATATCAGTAATATATCAGTAATTTTAATTATTAACGATATTAGCTTTCCGCATGTTGAGATATATTATGCCATTTAATGGTGCTGTCATAGCCATTGCTGAATCAATAATCATTGGCATCATAGTTTTTTCGCATGGTGTTACTTCATACTTGTTTAAAATTTTAATGAGCGTCAGTTTTATCAGTAAAAGTCCAAAGCGAGTACCTGCAAAATATACAATAATATAACTTATTATATTATTTTAATGAAAACTTAATTTATATAAGTTAATTGATTTTATTTTTGCAACTTTATAATTGAGAAATCATCTATTCTATTATATAATCACAAAGTCTAGTTAAATTTTAAAAGACGTCTTCAATATTATTGCGTAATCAACTAATCAATGATCATGATTTAACTGCAATTACACCTTAAAATATATATATACAATACTTAATTTATATATTTCCAAATTCAAATTTATTATTCAAATACAACTCGTGCGTAACTTTTGTCTAAATGTAAAATTTTAGATTTGTGTAGTTAAAAAGTATACATCTTCCATTTTTTCTGATTTGAATTTTGCGTGCGATTGACAATTTTTTTTTGATATAACGATTAAAATCAATTTTCTCACCTATGCAAGCATGTGGACCGTCTCCAAAAGGGAAGTAAATGCATGATGGCATATTACATTTGTTTTCCTCACTGAATCGCTCTGGATCGAATTTTTCAGGATTGGGAAAATATTCCGGATCATAATGTAGCCCAAGCATTGGGATATAAATCGGGGTACCTTTTTCAATTACAAGATTGAACTTTGGCACTTTGTAAGTCTGCATAGCCATACGATTTAGATATCCCAATGGTGGATATTTTCTCAAAGTTTCCAATATCACCATATCCATGTATGGTAGCGATATAATCTGGTAGAATGAAAATGTTTTTATATATTGAAGAATATTTATATCAGCATCTTTCACAGTTAATTATTTGATGGAATAGATTTATTAGCGCACCATGTCATAAGTAACTTTTCCATCGGAATTGTGGAGCGCTTGGTGCATTTCTTTTCTTAGGGTGTTCTGAATGTCAGGATGTAATGCCAGTTCATACAACGTGAAAGCAACAGGCACTGAGGACGTATCGAAACCAGCTGAGAAAAAACTGGCCGCTTGTGCCATGAGATCATCTCCATCAAATTCTAAAATTTAATTTTATTTGTAGAATTTTGAAAGCTTCCGTTATTTGCTGCAATTAAGTTCGATTACCGTTTGGAAGAAAAATAGTTATCGATTCATTTGAGCAGCACGCCAAGAAGACCGCAGCGTTGTTGATTTTCGTAAATGGACGTGCGGAAGAGGGAATACCGGCGCATAGAGTAAAAAACGTAATTACTGACAGTGTTCCAAGTACTGACAATTAAGTAATTGTATTTAATTCTACTTAAATTTTGAAAATGTTTACTTATTGGTATAATAAAATTAAATATAATTATTTATAATACATAATTTATATATATAAAAGAAAGCATTTAAAATCAGATTGCCGATATTTGGAACATTATCAATAATTGGGTCTTTTACTGTAACACGTAGAAAGCGAAATGATAATCGGCAAGGGTAATAGTCTTATGGCACGAGATTCGCGCACTGAACCGAAAAACTGTACGTAAATATTAAAATATTCATTGAATTAATAAAAATTGGTTCAATTAATTCTCATAATAATTTAGATTATTAAACTATTACTAGATTTATTGCAAGACTAAATATGTAATTATATTAATGAATCCAATTATTGTATTAATATATTAATTGGATATTAAGTTGAACATTGATTAACAATCATTCGTTGGACCGAAATTTTTTCAGAGCGAATAGATGAATTGTATGATGACATCCGTACGATATTTTCTTACATATCAGAAGCTCTGGATTAGAAACGAGTACACACCTAATCAGTACGATTTATTAGGAGAAAAATATACGTACAGTGTAGTTATGGGATGCCATAAGTCGCAATGCGAATTCAATCGAGGTATAAGTTCGAAACGGAAGGAACACTGTTTTTCTCCATCCGAGAAAGAGAAGAAGCGAAAGTTTTTAAAGCGTACAAACGGTTTTAAAAGTTGAAACGTGTAATGGAGGGATCAGCGCTCACATTTTCAAGAGACTCGTGTAAACACAAAGAAGATGAGCTAATGTTATACGTTATTATTGTTTATTTGTCCAATTTTGTCATTGTAAAGTATCATGGTACATACTTTTTTTATATTTTTATATACCTATAAACTATATAAGTTTATTTACCAAAGTCTACTTACCAAAGTCTTCAATTCTATCATCATGACTGTTTTTCTTTAGCTCAATTAGAATATCGATGAGATCGTGTCTTTTCTCGCCAGAGTCCATGCGTTTAGTTATTACTTCCCAGAAAAGCTTGCGCAAAAAGACAGTGGTCTCCGCACCGAATACTTTTAGACGAGCTATACGAACTATGTCTGGAAGGAAAAATATTGCGAGCATCTCCAAAGCGCGTACATAATTATTCTTAAATATCATCTTGCCATATTTCTGAAAATTAAGATTTGAATCTTTGAACGTGTTCACGTCAAGTCCATAAGCAGTGCTGCTGATCACATCCATGGTTAATTTAGAGCTTATATCCTTCACATCTATTATTTGTCCCTTACCTGCAACAATGTTTTCAATTATATATATAATTAAACTTATCTAATTGTAGATAATATATTAATTCTCGATTTTTTATTGTCACGAGTGAATATTTTTTTGTGTAAAGATTAAAATATATAGATTATACAATAAATATAAGATACATATATAATAAAATATTTTAGTTAGTACTTTAAAGTTACTTAATTAGTCTTTATTTAAGAAATTCTTATAGCTCAACATTTTTTTAATTTTACAAATCATTCAACATTCTTCAACTTACCATCTAATTTTAGTGAGTCAAGATACTCATCTAAATGATTTCCACATTCTAACATTAAACCAAACATTTTTTTCAGTTTACCGGATGTAAAGAATGGGGTTAATTTTGTTCTTATAATTTTCCAAGCAGGATTTTTAATAAAGAAGAGATTGGCGTATCCAATACGGTCTTTTGGATCACCCTTGGTGTATCGGTCACAGAAAGTATTAAAATCTTTTATCAAGACGTTCTTGATAATTTCACGATCGCGAAGTAATAAGACAGGTTTGTCGAGAATATAAAAACCTATATAAGGTTCACCCTTTGCATGGTCATACAGTTCTTTTAGGAAATATGCCGCAGCTTTCTTTAGAAGCAGACATTCCATAAAATTGCCCACGAAAGGTGTTGGCGTTATTTCCAACACACCTCGGTTTTTCCAATACTTAAAATTGCGAGTCATGTAAAGGTAAGCGGTTATAATGATAATTGTTAAAATTATTATGCCATCCAGTCCCCAGTAGTCCATTATGAGCGCCATTTCGCAGCTTCTCTATAAAAATATTATACATATTTTTTCTTGTGTTTGTAAAAATAGGGAATGTTATATTTTTAATTATGAGATTAAAGAGACATTTGTTCAAAATACATTACCAATTTCAAAATAATGATTA
Organism: Cyphomyrmex costatus; assembly: GCF_001594065.2. Classification (NCBI taxonomy): domain Eukaryota; kingdom Metazoa; phylum Arthropoda; class Insecta; order Hymenoptera; family Formicidae; genus Cyphomyrmex; species Cyphomyrmex costatus. The sequence continues at coordinate 280,322 of NW_017279708.1, forward strand.
AGTGATCTATCTTCAGAAAATTACATTTAAAAAATTAAGGAAATCTAGAAGTATATAAGTATTGTTTATTTAGTAAAGACATGTTAATGAAGAATCGTTATGATATATTGAACACCATTTTTAAAATTCCGGTAGAAAAATTTATATAGAATCAAATATACATATATATATACGAATATATATAATTTCAATCTATATATGTATACAAAAATAATAAGAATAATTGGAAAATAATTATAAAAAAAATAACTTTTGTCTTTTTTTTACAAAAAATAGAATTACGATTATGTAATAATCCATTATGTAATACTCTATGTATAACATACAGTTTATTCGATAAAAGCGTGAGCAATATAACTTTCAATATGCCTTATCTCACTTTACCATACTTATTTATAAAAATCTTTTTTTTTTTAATAGCTTCTTACTTCTGGTCCATTTTTTTCGTACAAAGATAAAGTTTCCAATCTTCTTTCGGCGTACGCGACACACACTCGTCGTTAAATACGTCGTTTTCCAATAAAACTAACTGAGAATCAACATCAAACTAACTAAGAATTATTGTACATCGAACTTTCTAAAGTATTACCAAATAGAGATAATCTACAAAGATATATCAAGACTAAGATATTTCACAAATCATAGTTTATTTGAAGAAAATACCCTTGCAAATCTCAGAAATATTATTTATTTTTCAATGTCTAAATAATATACTTTTACCACATATGTAGAATAGTTTGGAAAATTATATTTCTTTATAAAAGGCTCATATAATTCTATTTAAAAAAAATAACCATGATCTTCGTGTTAACTTCAAAAATAAATATCACGTAACCGGGATAGATAACAGCGCAATCTTAATGATTTATATGTATGAGTATGAGAATATAAGCTGCATTTCACTTAACACTTGTAACGCTCGTGAGCATTGTTTGTTTTTGTTTAATATTTAATATACATCAAGATAAAATAATTCCACGGGCGTTATACGTTAAATGATACGCAGTCAGTATAGAAATAACAGCCCCACCAGAACCATTGTTTAGCAAAAGCGACGGATTGAGCAGTCTCTAGTGGAAATCTATGGTTACTTTACTCTCTAAAGAGATATTTTACAGAAATGAGTAATTTAATAGCTATTACATCTATGTAATATATTCATACCTTAGTCTCGCACTTCAATCTCGAAATCCTTTATAATTAATTGATTATGTTTAATTATTTTTAGTATCAATTTATTTCTATGTGAAAATATACGTTGAACTTGTAGAAAAAATTATTAGACTTTGAAAACACATTTAATAAATATTAATCAAAAGTGTTATTAAATTTTGATAAAATTTTTTTATGTATAAACAATGACATTATTAATTCATTACACTTTTATTAGTATTAATAGTTTACATCAAGATTCCGATAACAAATCGAAATTTTTATAAAACGAAAATATTTTGAATAACATTGAATTAAAAAATATAAGTAGTAATTTTCAAGTTATTGCTGTAAATAAATTAAATAAATATTATCTCTCTCTACCAATCATCCAAAATGATCTAACTTAACTTTATAAAAAATTGTCAAAATCATTACAACAAAAAAGAATAGTTCAAAAATTTTTCTAATGAAATAAAGATAACATTATTATGTTAAAAATATGTACTTTTTGTAGATATTTTTTGATTAATTAAAAATTTTCTGTCAAGTTGAAAAATAGATTTTTCCCTTTTTTAGAAAACTTAATTTTTTGAGTTGTGTTACTTTTGAAGTAAGGTATGCACACATATATGACAAATAAAAACGCAAATTTATTATTTCTGGGACATTTATAAGTTTTTTTCCGCTCAAATCGACGTTTGATATCGCTTTTATCTCGGTTAATTTTATTTGTGGATAGAAACATTAACATATGTATAATTTATGATAGTAAAATTGGTTCGTAAGTTAGTACACATTTCAGTCTAGGATATAATAAATTAATTAATTAATTACTAAATTAATTAATAACTAATAAATTAATTAATTACTATCTTTATTATAAAATTATAAATAATTACTGTTGTGTAATTAAGTTTGTTGATATTGCTCATAAATGAGAAAGTAACGTGAAGTTTAAAGATATCACAAAAGTATACACTACTGTTTATGCACTGCTGTTTTTATATGCGAAATTTATGTGTGATTTTCTTGAAATCTGAAGCTATACTGCACAATCATTATGTAGCAATAACTTGCGTGGTCATTTCTCATTCTCCTGAAGGTGAGCAAGCAATTATCTATCCCACCTTACAAGACGAATAAATTATTAAGATTTTTATCTTAACATAACTTGTATATAAGAATTAGTTCTTTTATACAAATTTTTGCAAAATGATAGTTATTACACAAAAAAAAGTGAAAATTGTGTAATAAAATATATGAAAACAGGAGCATCTTTACGTATTCTTCTGATTTTGTTGAGCGTAAGTGTTACAATATAATTGTGTTGTAACACTTGCGCCTAATTTCCACATTTATACGAAAACAGGAGAATCAATTTCTTAGAACAAATTGTACCACACCATGTCGCTTAGACCGTAAGATTATGCTTTCATCTCTATAACATTGTAACATCTATAAGAATCGCTGAAGAAGGGCCCATGAGTTTCGAAACATTCGATATTATTTTTATATTTTTTATATTTTTTTATGTATTATATTTTTTATTTTTATGCTGTATTAACATTGTAAACTAGAAATTTATTTTAGAAAAAATCTTATTACCACTTGATTTAGACTCGTTTTTTTCTTTATACTTGTTAACAAAGATAGAAGAAGTCGATCGCCATACTTGATATCGAACTAATCGATTTACCGCGATTTTGATCTAACCTTCCGTTTTTCCGTTACCTTTGCATTCATGTTCTTGTATCTTGCTGTACGTTAAAATATACGTTGCATTGTGTGTAATCGTTCCTCTTATTTATTTGATTCACTCATAACTGCGAATAAGCGACAACAAGACTCAAAATTTTATTATAATTTAAAAGGTTGAAGTAATTTGAATTTTCGAACCGTTAATAAGAATATTAAAAACAAAGAAATGTTAAATGCTACATTGAAAGTAATGTACAATTACTAAGCATTTGTTATTGATTTATAATATAACAAAGAGACAATATGTTTTATCTTTTAAATGATCGTATGCCGATTTATTTTAAAAACAATTTAGTGCACAAGGAACACAATATAATACAACATATTTACTTTTTTATTAATTTTTATATTTAGTTGTGCAGGTTTCTTATCAAAACGCGTATTTAGTATAAAGAAATAATTGTACATTTATGATTTAAAATAAAAAATTCTATTAAATATTTTAAATAACATTAGAATTAATTTTTCGGAAATTGAGACTTAATACACCGTTTAACGGCACTGTCATAGCTCCTCTTGGATCAATTTCTACTGGTATCGAAGTTTCTTTACATGGTGTTACCTCGCACTTGCTCAAGATCTTTAGTATTGTTAGCTTCGTCTGCAAGAGCCCAAAGCGATTGCCTACGAAATACATATAACAGCATCGTATAATATTATATGAACAAAAAAAAGAAAATATTTACATTGATATTCTAATAAAGAGGATATTAAAATCAGTTTTCTCTCTTACCTATACATGCATGTGGACCTTCACCGAATGGGAAATAAACACAGGGTGGTCTGTTACGTTTGTTCTCCTCATTGAATCGTTCTGGATCGAATTTATTGGGATTGGGGAAATATTTTGGATCATAATGTAGACCAAGCATTGAAATATAAACCGGTGTACCTTTCTCAATTACAAGATTGAACTCTGGCACTTTGTAAGTCTGCATAGCCATGCGATTTAGATATCCCAATGGCGGGTACATTCTCAATATTTCTGAGACTACCATATCGAGATATGGTAATGACCAGACCTAATGATAAAAAATTTATACATAAAGATAATTTTTCATTTAAGTTATTAATAAGCAGAATAAAATTCTTAGATTTTATTTTGACTTTAAGTTCATCTTTTCTAACTTAAAATTTATTATCAATTCTTATTGGACCACTAAATTTCAAACCGAATGAGACAATCGAAGAATTACATACATAGTATATTAATTCACACGCAATTACTTAGAAACATCCGTGATCCAGCTTAGACCGCTGCGGCATTCGGTTTGAAATTTATTTGTTTTACATTATAATTTATATAAATTATTACTAAGAGTGTATCAAATGATATTACTATCTAATAATAAGCAAAACTTTTTTTAGAAAAGAGAATTAGTAGATAATTAGTTGCATACCATATCGTATGTAATTTTTCCATTGGATTTCTCAAGTGCCTCGAAGATTTCTTTTTGCAGAGTTTTCTGTATTTCAGGTTGCATCGCGAGTTCATACAACGCGAACGTTGTAGTCGTTGAAGAGGTTTCAAAACCAGCTGAGAAGAAACTGGCTGCTTGTGCCAAAAGATCATCACCATCAAATGCTAAAATTTACTTCATTTGTAGATTTTTAAAAATTTCCAGTTGTTATAATTAATTTTCGTTATCAGAATTATAACGTGTCGGTTAATATTTTAATTATTATTAGTTATATCACATCTCTATTTGTTTTTATTAATTTAAAGAAATATTTGCAAAAATTTTTAGAAATAATTAATTATTTAGTACAAAATTAGTTAATTTTACTTACTGAAATCTTTAAGATCTTGATCATTATTATTATTATTTTTTATTTCAAGAAGAATGTCAATAAGATCGTTCCTCTTTAAACCAGATTTCATACGTTGAGTTAATGTCTCCCAAAAAACTTTACGCATAAAATCAGTGGGCTCTTTACCGAACATCTTTATTCGTGTCAAACGGACTATGGCTGGAAGGAAAAATATTGCGAGCATCTCAAAGCTGCGATATGTATCATATTGAAATATCATCTTGCCGTATTTGCGGAATTCTGCATTCGGATCTTTAAACGAATTCACATCGAGTCCATAAGCGGTACTGCCGATAATATCCGTAGCAAATTTGGCAGTTAATTCTCTCACTTCTATCGTCTTTCCGTTACCTATCATTAATATTATAGTACTAGTTTGATTTATTTATCTATATGAATATCTTATTCTATAATTTCATGTTTTCATCAACATAAATAAACATGTTATCATTGCGTGTACCCGCATACATTAAAAATTGAATTGATTTTCCGCAAAGATAAAATTGTGATTTTACATTAAATAATTTTTTCGATTTTTTGACAAATATACATATAATTAGTTTTAGTAACATTACAATTTAATTGTATAAGAAAATGAGGGATTTTTGCTAAGAATTAAAAAAAATTTTTTAAAGAATTTTTTTTATTATATGATCATTAGTCTAAGTCCTTTTCATGACTAATAAGTGAATTAATAAAAATATTTTTGCTAATTATATATGGTTATGCTATTCATATTAATGTTATGTAATATTTTACAGTTCTGATGATGATTGCTTAGAATTGGTTGCTAGGTTTTGTAACAATACATCCAGATTAATAATATTTAATTATACCTTTATAGTTTGAGTTTTTTTTACGTAATAATTATTTTTTTTGCATTCCTAATAATCGTACAATACGAGAAACTGTGTTTTTTAAAATACATTTTTCAAAATATTGTATCGGCCGAAAAATAGCCTTATTGATTTACTTTCTTTATCTTTTAAATTGATAAAACTTTTACAGATTATAAATCTATTATATTTTGCACACACGCTAATTATAGTTTATAAAATTAGTTTTTATTAAAAATTCAGAACGAAGGACAAGATCATATTAATATATTCAAAGTCCGTTTGATCAAAAATACTTGTATAATTATCAATTTTTACTATTTTATATACAAAATTGTGACATTATAATATTAAAACTTCAATTTTTTTATGTTCTTTAATATTTTATATTTTATGAATTATTCAACACTTACCTTCCAATTCTAGTGCATCAAGATACTCATCTAAATTCTTTACACATATTAACATCAAATCGAACATTTTCTTCATTTTACCAGATGTAAAAAATGGCGTGAGTTTCGTTCTGACTACTTTCCAGGCTGGATTCCTTATGAAAAAGAGATTTGCATAACCTATGCGATCGACCGGATCGGCCGTGTTGTATCGATCAGAGAAATAATTGAAATCTTTCACTAAAATATTTTTAACGAGTTCTCGATCGCGAATTAGCAAGAAGGGTTTGTCTAACACGTAGAAGCCCACATAAGGTAGGTCCTTCGTTTCTTCGTAGAGATCCTTCAGAAAATATCCCGGAGCTTTCTTTTGGAATAGACACTCCTTGAAATTGCCAAAGAAAGGCATTGGTGTTATTTCTAAAATACCCCGTTTCTTCCAGTACTTAAATTTGCGTGTCATGTAAAGGTAGGCAGTTATTATGAAAGTCGTAAGAATGATCATGCCGTCTAGGCCCCAATAAGTCGTTATTAGTGCCATTTTGCAGCTGTCCTATAAAAATGTTTTTTTGCATTTATGTAAAAATAGAAATGCAATATGCTTCAATTATTTATAAGCACATTGAAGAAATGTTATTATACTTTTATTTTAACGATACATAGTGCTGTAACAGATACCTTTGGAAAGGTACCTGCATAGAAAAAACGGTTGCCATGACTAAAAGTATACCAATACCATCAATATATTTTTAGTTATAAGAATTATAATACGATTGTGGGTTCAAGATATGTCCGTCATATGTTATCACAATGTACCAAATATATTGGGTAAAAATTATTTCTGATTGTTGCAACCGTAACATTTTTTTCTATGTAGGTATGCCCAAACACCTCACAATATTCATAAAATATTAGTAAATATTTATAAGATTTATTTTTAAGGATGTATAGTTTTCAATTTTTTGTAATCTTAGAATGCACAGATTATAAATACATATTTATTATAAATACATATTAGGAAATATATATGTTCAAAAAATGACGATTATATCGACATTTGAAAAAAATCTTTTTAGTACATATTTATAAATGTATACTAATCACAAATAATTATGATCACCTAATAGTTGCATGGTGTGATATTAAATGATCTATAATCGATGTATGATTATCAAAAATATCTTCATGAGAGTTAAAAAGAACTTATTAGAAAAAATTTGTTTTCTTTAACAAATTAAATTAGTTCTCACCGTTGAGTGAAACACGGAATATTAAAAAACTACAATACGATATTTTCAATGCATGTATAATAATTTTCACAAGTTACAGAAGACAAATGAACTTCAGTATCATGCACGCAACTGTATTTATGCATTGTAACTTCCCTTTCTATTCTCTTTCCGGTTTGTCCTCATTGCATAAACGTATATTATTATTGTAACGTAGGCCCGAGATTATACACGTAACTTTTAATCTCTGTTCTTAACAGTTGATGTATCTATATATCTATATTTGCTCATTGGAAGATGTCATTTTTCGTAATCTTTCTTAATTGTCTATGAATAGATAAACAGCAGACACTAACTCGGTACGAGCAAATCATTCGATTTGTTACAAACACGGATCCATCGAACTTGCGAGAAAAGGAATAGGTAGGTAAAAGGCTTAAGATATTAAAATAGAACAAAACCTTAAAAATATACTATATATTTATCAAATATTTATTTATTACAGTAAAACTCTTGAAATATCGAGCAAATGTGTGTCTCGTAGTTCAAATATGTTAAATTATTATACTACACTAATTTTTAATTACCATTATTGTTAATTTTGTGAACGTTGAGATATATAGTACCACCCAATGGCGCTGTCATAGAACTTGTTGGTTCAATAACCATTGGTATTAGAGTTTTTTCGGATGGTATCACCTCATATTTCCTCAAAATTGTTATAATTCCCAATTTTACTTGTAAAAGTCCCATACGGATACCTATGAGATGTATAACAGTACATACTATGAAACGGTCCACAAATTATTCTAAATAAGAGAAAAGTTATTGGCATTGTCTCAATAAATATCAATAATAAAATACTGTATAATATTGTTTCCTTGCGATGTTATAATTAAAAATACGTAAATTTTATATCTAGAAAATTTGGTTAGACAGTATCTAAATCATTTCAATGAGTAGATTTATACATATAGATGAGATTTGTAATTCATGTAACAAAAGGCAAAAAATGTGAAGTTGTACTTTAACTGATTTAGTTTTGATTCTGTACATTTAATAATTTTGTCTTATTTTCTGATAAAATCGATGTCTTTACCTATACATGTATGTGGTCCATCTCCAAATGGAAGATAGACATACGATGATCTATTACGTTTGTTCTCCTCGGTGAATCGTTCTGGATCGAATTCATCTGGATTAGGAAAGTATTCTGGATCATAGTGCACACCAAGTAACGAGATAGAAATTGGTGTATTCTTCTCGAGAACTAAATCAGAATCTGGTATCTTGTAAGTTTCCGTCGTTACACGATCTAAAAACGGTAACGCCGGATACATCCTCAAAACTTCGGATACTACCATGTCGAGATACGATAGCGACAAGACCTGTTGGCACACAAGTAGGATAAATATTCTAAACTGACTCGGTAGTAACATAAAAGTCATTTCTGTTTTATGTAGTGATAAATATGAAATTTTTTAATGATAAAAAATAATGCATGGTTTGCATACCATGTCATACGTAATTTTGCCGTCAGTTTGGTCGAGCGCATCAAGAATTTCTTTTCGAAGCCTATCTTGTATTTCTGGATGCTTCGCGAGTTCGTATAAAGTAAAAGACACTGTTGTTGAAGAGGTTTCAAAACTAGCTGCGAAGAAAGAAGCTGCCTGTGCTAATAGATGATCTCCATCAAACTCTAAAATTTTTAATTGTATTTTTTTAAATTTTTATTTCTTAATTCTTACTATAATTAATTTTAATTACTGAAATTATTATTACTTAGACAAATTGAATAAGTATTCTGATTTTTTAATGCAAATTAATTATATACTAGTTTGAAGAATTATTGTATTTACTTACTAAATCCTGTTTCACTATTCTGATCTCCGTAAGATGTTTTCAATTCAATAAAAATATCAATGAAATCATTTCTCTTTTCACCAGACTTTATGCGCTCGGTGATAGTTTGCCAAAATAAATTACGTAAGAAGTCAGTGACTTTCTTATTGTATACTTTTGCGCTCATGAAATGAACTAAACTTGGTATAAATAACACCATGAGAAAGTCGTAACCGTGTAAAATGCCAATCTCAAAAATTTGTTTGCCATATTTTCGAAATTCGTTATCTGGATTATTCAACGAATCCACATTAAGTCCAAACGCAGTAGTAGCAATTATGTTCATAAAGAATTTGGAGGATAAGTCTTTCATTTCTAGTTCAACGTCTTTATCTGCCATTAATATGCTGATGTAATCTTTATATTGTTGCTTTAGTTATTTAATAGTGTGGCCTTTTATGCCTTTTGACATTTGGTCAAACTATAAATTCAGCACTTACCTTCCAAGCTTAACGATTCGAGATACGTATCTAGGTTGTCACTGCATTTTAACATCAGCTCGAATGTCTGTTTCAATTTTCTGGATGTGAAGTTTGGTGTCAACTTCGTTCTTAAAAGTTTCCAGGTTGGATTTTTGATAAAGAAGAGATTGGTATAAGCCAGAGAATCAGTTATGTCAGGTGTGCAGTATCGATCGTTGAAGTAATTGAAATCTTTTATTAAAACATTTTTAATGAGATTCCTATCGCGAATCATCAAGAATGGTTTATCTAATATATAAAAACCGACATAAGGCATTCCTTTTCCTTGATCATAAATATCTTTCAGAAGATAGCCAGGGGATCTCTTTAGTAATAGGCAATCCGTAAAATTGCCGAAAATTGATATTGGTAGCGCATGCAAAACGCCTCGCTTTTTCCAGTAATTGAATTTATATGTCATGTAAAAGTAGACAGTTAAAATGAAAGTCATCAGAACTATTATACCGTCCAGACTCCAATAAGCCGTTATAAATGCCATTGTACACAAAAATCACCTGTAAAAATAAAATATTTCTTTTTATATTTAATTAAAAAAAGAAATAATTAATATAATATAGTAATCTATCACTCGTTAATGCTTATTAAATTGTTATATTATATTATGTTATAATATTATATATTAAGCACAACTAATATAAATATTAATTTGTAAGCCATAGATTCTGATTATATAAAACAAATATATTGTTGATGTTTTGAAAATGTCTGCAATATTTAAACATTCGATAATTTAATATCCTCCAACATTTAATAATTTATTGAATAAAAAATAACGTGAAATTGCAATAACACAGCGTAAAAGATTTGATAGAGATTCTATTTTTAAAATCGCTCTCATATTATTGGATGCCCCCGCTGTTACGAAAGGTGCTTTCATGCAAAAAAGCATTGCGTTTTGTCAATCTTCTTAACATGTTTTAATATGGTAAAATCTTTTAAATGAACTATTTTTTTAAATATTTTTTTAGAAAGTACCACAAAATTTTTTATTTTTGTTGTAGAGTATTATAATCTTTTTATCTAAGGCAAAAGTGTAAAAAGTGAAAATTTTGATTGTTGATATTAATTGATCATATTCATCTTAAGCCCGATCTACAATTGCGTAAACGTAGTTGTAGTTGTAAGAATTGACTAATCACAGTTGAATACGAGGAGAATATTCGACTGTCATTGGTCAACTTATAACTACAACCACTTACAACTACGTTTACGCAATTGTAGATCGGGCTTAACACTTTTCACGTTTTTACCATACGGAAAGTATTACAACGAAAGAATACGAACGGTATTCTGGTACTAAAATGGCTTGGTATAGCCATTCTATACTTACTGAAAAATTTTAATAGAGTCGAGAAATACACACAATAGTTTCAAATCTTTCTCTGAATCGATATACATATACTATAAATGTACATACACTAAACGTTCCGAAAGAAACGTTAATATATTAATATGTTCTTCTATTATGCACAACGTTCAGATTGAATGGAACACATCAACTCATATAATCGAAGTCGATAACTTTTTGCAGTTGTAAGAAACGAATGAACATTTCTCCGTCATACATGCGAGTATATTTATACATTTCAATCCCTTCTATTTGCGAATATTTCTTTTAGCCCCTCTATTTCCGATCTTTTCTTAAACAATAATCAAATAATGTTATTGTTTAAGTTATAAATCTTTTTGATATGATTCGAAAGCACGCAGCTTCTAATAATTTCGATAATACTTTATCTACTCGAATAGATTAGCGTCTCTCTGTAATGTAATTTCAAAATTTTATCACATTTGCTTTCATTAATATTATAATAAACATTAATTACATTTTTGTTACATTATCAGATAACAAATTTGTTGATAAAATGTGTATGAAGTTGCATCTTATCATGTGTCTTTTTATTAGTATACTAAAACAACTTAATTCAAAATTTTATTAACTAACATAATTTAATTAGAAAATAATAGAGATTTCCATTGAAAACTGCTTATTTTATAAGTTATAAAACTTTTCTGGAAATATATATGTTTCCTCTTCTTTTTTGTTCAAGACGTAAAAAAATATGTTTCTTCTAACATTTACATAGTTATTAAACTTTTATTCGATTATTACTTATTTTTAAATTAAAGACAGTTTATATTGGCACTTAAATGTTTATTATAACTTCTTGAATATAAAATTTTAGCAATCTTTTTTTGTAAACAGACAAAAACTAATTTTTGTATACATATTGCTTTACTCTTTGATAAAAATGATTAAGTGCTCTTACATCAGAACTACACATACACTTAACATAATGATAAAACTTTATTGATAAAATAGTATTTTTGCACGCCATTACTTGGCGTGATCAAATCTGATTACATAATTTCAACTTTTGTAAATATAGTAAAATTACATATTTTTGTTTTAGAAACATCAGAAAAAGTAATTTATACAATTATACATATATACAAGAGATTATATACATACAATTTCTTTTACTGCATTTTAATATTTTATTTTAATTACGTAACCGATATAAATATATCAATTTTCTAGAAATGTTGTCGATATGACTGTTATAAAATAATATCTTGCCATATATTCTATCTATATTTATGTCGTTAATGAATAAATGCCATTCTATTTTAATAATCATAATTATTATGATTATTTTTAACATGTTTAGATATTAAATGCAAAATTTAATTAAGTAAATGTATATTAAATTTTGAATAAATGTATTTCAGAAAGGATACTCAAAAATTTAAACCTTTTTATCTAATAATAATATATTACCATGAAAAGTAACTGATATATTATTAATAGAGCTGCCAGTATAAAGTAAACATACATAAAGTGTATGCAATTTTCGGCTGATTTTCGAATCGTCTCCGCCTTCCGTTTATCATAAATATTTAATTTACGCGGGCGAAATCAATGTGTTTAAATTTCAAGTAAATTAAGGGGACGTTATTTTCAGATTATTAAAGTTGCGTTTCAAGACCGAAGATAGTTCGGTGCGCAATTTGGGGGGAATTTTCAGATAGAGTTGCGTTTCAAGACCGACGATTGTTCGGCGCGCAAGTTTGGTGGGGGGTGGTGGGAAGGGAATACATATACATATATTACTTTGAATAATATATTGCGAAGAATATTACTACGTCGACCCGCCATCAGAGGTCTATAGATATTCGCTAAGATTCTCGCAAGTGCTTTGATACGCGTATATCTGTATATATAGAATCTCGATTTAATAACTAAAACAGGCGTCTAAGGTAGGCTTCCACTACAATGCCTTACTGATGAGTCCAGTAGTGGAAGTTGGGACGAAACGCCATAATTATGTGATATTCTTCGCAATATATTAGATTGATTTAAAGATTTTAATGAAAATTGGCTCATTGCCCTTATTTCATTATATTAGTTATCTAATATATTTTATATATAATTCGAAATATTTGCATTTTAATTTTACACTCAAATTAAATCAATGTATAACAACTTTAATATGCATTAATGCGTCCAATTAAATTCGTTATTAAATAGATAACATTGCGTGTCTTCAAGAATTTTGTCGACGATTTAGTTATTGGTAGTTACTGCAAAAATATAATAATATCTTGCATTTATAATTATAACTTGTAGCTTTTACAGAAATGAATAATTAATGAAATTTCATAAGCAGTTGTGCCATTAATTATTTATCATAAAAAATAATGGAGATTTAAAACGGATTATATTATATCTCAATGCTATTTTATTTTAAAAGACAAATTATGATATCGCACATATGTAGAGTAGATAAATATAAGTAATCCATTAAAGCCATTAATTAGATCAGCAAAATTAGCAAAAAAAAATGATATAGTCTGAAAAAACATTTTAACATTGTAAAATTACATTATAAAACTTAATTTTACAATCAATTGTTATAAATATTTTATTAAATATTGACTGTAAAGGAAAACATTACGCTAACCAATTTTACGAAAAGAATTATAAATTTTTTTTTAATTATTCTTTATTTATATAAAAAAAATATTAAACATATTATTAAAACTCATTTCTTATATTCACATGGTTAGAGCAAAAAAATTAGCAAAAAAATAATTGCAAAAATTTATAAGTGTTTTTTTTTGTAATTTTTATTACAGAATCAATTAACATAATCAATATTCTTTTACAGAATTTACATTCAATATTTAGTGGGAGCTTTTCAATTGCATGATTACGAGAAACACTTATTTCGTCTATTCGGCGATATAATTTAATTGTGTTCTAGTTACCGTAATAGTCGACAAAGCACTACACTCCATATTCAACCTGAAGGCTATTAATCGACTGTAAAAAAGTTTGTATTTTCTAGTATAATTACGTATTAACCTCATTTCTATAATCGCAGAGATTAGAGGGTTAATAGGACGGTGAGTGATCAGCATTTTCATTTTTTGTATTCAATACAGACAAGAGAAACTCTCTCTAATACATAATTTAATTTTCTTCAAAACTGTCCACATTCTGTTCTAATTGTATCGTGCTGATTGTACGCATGTTGAATGGTATATACTACCATCCAATAGCGCTGTCATGGAACTAGATAGTTCTATAACTATTGATATTAGAGTTTTTGCATGGAACCACCTCGTATTTTTTCAAAACTATAATATTTTCCAGTTTTGTTTGTAAAAATTCTATATGCAAGCCTATAGGATGCATAATAGTAAATGTAATAGTAAATATCGTGATATTCTAAGAGATACACAACGCCTACAAAGCGTTAAAAAAGCGCTAAGAAGTTATATAAGCTCTTTTTTAGCGCTTTACAGGCGCTGTGCTACTCGAGACATCTCATAATAGACCTCAGATGTCTCATAATAGTCTCTAACCAACGAGAAAAGTATGAATAGCATTGTTTATTTTTAAAATTACACATTATATGCCATGTTGTCTTTTAACGGTATTATAATAAGTAGCACAAATTCTATAACTACAAAGTTCAGTTGAACAAAATCTAAAAACTCTAAACCACATTGCAATTATTTCCTACACACATATAGTATGGTATATATTCACATATATTCATGCCAGGTTTAAAAAAGTGTATGCTTTAATTGACTTATTTTGGTTTCATGGCTGTATTATTTCCGTTCTAATTTCTGTAATCAAAACCGATGTCCTTATCTAACATATCCGTGGTCCGTCTCCAAACAGAAGATAGACATATGACGGTCTATTACGTTTGTTCTCCTCGGTGAATCGCTCCGGATCGAATTTATCCGGATCGAGAAAGTATTCTGGATCATAGTGCACATCAAGTAACGAGATATAAATTGGCGTATTCTTCTCGAGAACTAAATCGAAATTTAATATCTTGTATATAAGTTTCCCTCGTTACGCAATCTACGAACGGCAATGGTGGGTACATTCTTAAAGTTTCAGATACTACCATGTTGAGATAAGGTAGTGACAAGATCTGACTTATACCAGAAGGTTTGCCGTTAGGCATTATTAATGTAGAAAGACACGGCGGGGTAACCCGCAAACCTTCTGGTATAATTAAAAAGAAAATACCCTTGAAAGTCTCAAAAGCGTAATCAAGATCTAACTTATTGTACACATTATTATATTATATATAGCAGGTGTGCAAGACGACTTATAAAACTTATGAATATTTTCCATTGTGTGTGTGTGTGTGTTTTGATTTGATTTAATATAAATTTCTCATTAATATTGTTATTATCTATTTTTTTGAACTACATTTTCCAGTAAAGAAACTTTATGATTGTGAAAATTAGCTTTTGTTTTATAATTGATTGTCATGTTATTATTTATTTTGATAACGCTAAAATTGCCTTTTAAAATTATTTCCAATATTTTTTATTACCTGTATGTTTTAAATTACAATATTTTAAGCAATGATTACCGTGAATTTTGGCAAAGATTTATTTTACATCTTCTTTAAATAGTAAACGTATGTTGTGTGAGGTACTTAAATAGATAACATTGATTTAGTTATTGGCAGAAAAATAATATATTTATAAAATATATTTATAAACGTTAATATTCATAATTTTAATATAGAAATAATTAATTAATTACTTATTATTGTGTGTAATAAGTCATTGCGCCATTAACGATTTATTATTAGATGATAGAAGTTTAAAAAAGTAGATTTTCTTTGCGTATAAATTAAACTTGTGACGCCAATCACGCGAAATGCTGCATAAAAACACACAGTCAATGCAATTCAATACAATTTTATTAATAGAGTTACAATGTCACGCGTATATGATCAGTTGTTGTACAATATTCAAGTATACAATTTGATATTTTTTGTTATTATTGGATTTCTTATCGGAAAAAATAGAAAATGTTTGAAAAGAGCAATATATGAATGTGGTATAAAGAAACAAAGTCCGTGTTTCCTCTGCCTTGAACTGTCAATAATAAGATCACGAATTTTCTGTTATCTGTTAAAATTATGTTATTGTTGTCTAATTATTCGACATTAACGTATTCTGTCACAATATACATACATATCGTGTAACGAAAATAACTCTTTCAAAGAAAATAGCGATTTTATAAGATGGATTGTTATCTGGCTCTAGAATGATTATTATGCAATCACGCGTAAATAGATTGCGACGTATTCATTTTTATGACTGCAATAATCTTTTGCAGCATAATATATTATATATAATATAATTATTAACATCTTTATTTACAATATACATAATATATTATATATTTGTTATTGTAAATAAAAATGTCTAAAAACGTTCCATTCAATTCTATGCGGTTATAAAAAAGTACTTGTAGGATACCATCGATATTTATAATATCATTAAAATCATCCTATAATATTATTAATATTTACGGGAACTCAATGCGTACTGTATAAATACGATTGTTAAAAAATTAATAATAACTTCAAAACTTGCCAATTTTAAAATATGTATATTTGTTAACGTTTTAATATTTTTAAAAAGTATTTGCGGATTTACAATAAATGTTCTCAATTGTCTGCAATGGCAGGGTCAACTCTTCATTTAAAAAGAATTAAAAGTAGAGTTCAAATGTACAAAAGCGATAAATTAACGATACACTTACAAAATGTGCTCTTACCATGTTTCAAGTTATATGCTATGCCGCGTGTTTTTCCATCGCATTAAGTTTCAATTCACAGCGCACTTTGAAGCATACTTTAAATGTTGACGTGATATGCAAAATTGCCATTCGTGAGAGCTGGTATTTTCCAGACCTACATGCAAGTCCGATGCATACAAATCAGTGATACACAGGGTGTTTCGAAGCTGTCATACTTTCCGATTAGATATTAGAAGTAAGAATTTTAACAATTGTATCGAAGGGTGCGCATAGAATTTCTTCTTCGACTATCATCAAATAAATTATATTTTGGGTAAAAAGAATTTTTGTCTATAAAATATATACTTAAAACAGATATTAAGAAATTATCAGAATTATAAAGCTCAACTTTGACAGAGTTGAACTGATTTTCATATCAAAGTAAATAGAAAGCAAAGACAATTTGCGATGCTGCAATTTATAGCTATCTATAAAAAGGAAAAAATTACGAAATTTGTCTTAATCGATAATCGCGATTATCTGTGGCTAAAGGCTCAGTTCCAAACTTATAAGGGAAGACAGTTGAAGGCAGACGTGATAGTTTCACGAGACACCCTGTGTATGCACGTGTAGCCGCGGGAGGACAAACTCGGATACACATATTAGGAATGTAACGTACTAGCAGGCACTTGTAATTTCTGTTACCGGACGAAGTATACTTATCGTACAACACATAATTTGCTGTGCTGTACGTGAAAAAGTTAGACACGCATCTCGTTAATTTTAGGGTAGAAGGTGAATTAATGACGTGGGAAGTGATGCCGACTGCAACATAGTGAACGATAATCGATATACAATGCATGATGATTGACAGAAAGTGCCAACGTTGGCGTACAGTACTGTGTTTTGCAAATTTACGAGCTGATTGATAGTAAATCGCGACACTTAAAAGAATCTGATGGTAGTAGAATTATTAGGATGTAGACAGAGAGAAAATCATGTTCACTTTTAACATTCAATGTAATTTTAATACTATAGGTACATAATTTTGCATGAAGACTCATAACTGTAAATTTTTAATGTAACATTATTTTAGGCTTCAAAATTAGAAATTCTAAAGTTTGAGTATAGATGAAGAAATGCGCTTTTTCCCTTAAAATTTAACTATCTGGTTTCTATTTTTTAATACACAAATTTTTTAATGAAAAAATATAGTTTTGCATATATAATTTTGATATTATTATAATGTTCCTTCTTAATAAAAAAAATATTTTATAAAAAAATTGTTGAGTTTTGTTAAATATTTTATACATTATTATATATAATTATAAGATGTATCTACATGTATTTATAGTCTACTTTTTTAATTATGATTGCATGTTGTTTAGACTACAATTTCAATAATTAAACAAATTAAGGTTTTTCAAATTTTATTCTTTTAGAGGTCAATTAATTGTCAAATGTTCACTAGCACAGTTTCTCAAGATTACAACAAACATTTACTTAGTCACGTAAGTTATAGGAATTATATTTTTTAAAAATTTGTGGTTTTTGTCAAATATAATGACACGTTATTATACCACTATCTGTACGGTTGTACCCCATGTTAAATACAACGTATCAGATATTGAACAAATCTTGCAGTTGTTAAATATCGGGAATCTTATCTTAATACATGATAAAGTATATCGCATAACAAGCGCGCATGTTGCAATCTTCAACGATTATGTCATTTTTCATTGAAGTCTCGAGGCTGGATCATGTTACTGGGAATAAAGATATGCATTTATTATCGGAAATGGTAATCCAAACAATGACAACGAGGACGATAAATAGTCGAGAATAAAAGCTTTTCCTCTATTCGCTCTAATCGCAATCATTTAGGTGTTATATAGGGTGGAAAATAATATATGAGTTTAAAGAGAGATGGCGAAATTGGGCTCACTCTCCAGGAAGAGGCGGCAACTATAATCCGCCACCATGAAGTGGCTCGGTATCCGCATCGAATCACGTGAGGTCACCCGAAAGGACCCGACTACTGTTTCCGTGCACGCGATTACTACGTAGCACGGAGGGCTCTAATTTCCCGTGTGTGGAATTCCCTTCGCTTCGGCGCGGGCGGCGCGGTCCCCGCCGCTTTCTCGTGGGCGCAGTGTTTCCGCGAACGGGCTTCCGGCGTATTGCGCGACCAGTAACAAAGTAGCGTGTTAAATATATTCGCACACTCTTCGCTTTCGGGCCCCTAATACATTTATGAACTTCTATAGAGAAGAAAGAGAGATAGAGAAGGAGAAAGCGAGAATAGGAGGATGGTGGATGCGACGAGGAATTCTCTCGTGCAAGCTCGCGCACGCGAGTGGCCGTGCATGCCCGCGAGTCTTAACCCTCGCTCTCACTCTCGTTGTAATGAGACTTATACATCCGATGGTACACGCAGGCATTTTGCGAGAAGATAAAATTGCGAGAGATCGATGCTTTTCTGTTAAGAGGGACGCACAAAAAGATGATTGCATGAAGAGATGAAAGGCGGAAGGAAGTAAAAGATGATAATTGAAATAATTTACTAATTAATATGTAAAAAATAAGACCAACAAAGAGCAAGTTTAAGGTGTTATCAAATTAATTTATTACGCCGCGACAATTGTTATTGATATATATAAACAGAGTACTGAACATTTCGACTATATGGAGTCTTTTTTATTAGTAAAAAAATTTTTTAACTATTCAGAACAATATTTATTGTTACGTATTGTTTTGCATATCACAAGCCACAAAAACCATAAAAACGTTTACTTATTTTTAATACTCTAATGATTGTTATTTTGCGATAATAGCTGAAAATTCATATTCTCATTCCTATCTGCAACCGAAGTGCCTGATGGAAAATGTCGATAAGATCACGTTCTGCTGTCGCACAGACTGTGCACTGCAATTTTTATACGGTACTATAGAAATCCAACGATTATTGTTGCAATGACAAGAAATTGATATATAACAATATCGTAAGGAATTGCACAGAAAGAATTCTGTAAAGAGAATGGACGTACCAGCGTTTTAAATGAACCTGTTTAATGGCGCCTCTATATATTTCCGGCGGATAACATATCCACGATCTTCAATTTCGTTCCACAAAATACAAAAAAAAGAACTAGAAAGGTTCTCTGTAAGTAGATCTATTTTTATCGTATAAAATTCTATATGTAATTGTAAATTAAAAATATATAGATAGGCAGTTTGTGTGTGCATAGAAAAATTTCAAGCTGTCAAATGGCTTTCTAATCACAAATATACATTCGATAATAATAAAACAATCAAAATGATTGCATATGTAATATAATCCTAAGTTTTGCGAAGTTTTTATTGTAATTATATTATTCAAGATGGAAGAGCTTGAAAAGTATAATAACTACTTGCACATCTTTCTGTAATAAATATAAATGTCTAACAATAATATAGTATTTGGCTTTTTCGATTTTTTTGTTGATTTTTTGCATAGAAACCCTTAATTAGATACGTTCTTAACGTTTTTATAACATTAAAAAAAAATTCTGTTTTTAGACTTAAATTATTCCGATTTTTAATTAGTACTTTTATGAAATATTGTTATGTGATTAAATTCTGCAAATTAAACAACGCAACATAAACTTATAGAAAGACTGTGTATGTTATCTGTCGGAAAATCCTTGGCTAGATAGTTCAACGTTTCGCGCGTGCACATAGAGGCGCCAGTAAACAGGTTTCATTTAAAACGAGGGTAAAATGTCTATGTTTTCTTAGGTCGGAATCAGACTACGCATTGAAGATTGAGATTAAAGATTGAAATTTGGCCAATTAAAAGGAGCTAAAATTCTTCTATCCTCATTGGTCAAATTTCAATTTTCAATCTTCAATCTCAATTTTCAATGCGTAGCCCGATTCCAGCCTTAAGTTGATATTAGGTATCTATCATAGAACAAAGTTGGAGTGGATTCCGATCGGAATTATGCAATTATTCCTTAGATTTCTATTGTGTTTTTTTTTTTTTTTTAGAGAAAACGGAATAATTTCGATTGGAATCCATTCCGACTTTGTTCCATGATAAGTATCCTGGAGTCTCGATTTAAGCAAAAGCTGTTAGTTGAATCCACTTTGAATAGGTGGCAGGAAAGAGGTGATTCGTAACTGTTGCTGCTGAAACTGTTCTTCGATTTAAATTAATTGTTTACTTTAATCAACAGTTTGTCTCCCTGCATTTGTAATCGCTGTAATTATAGTAAGTAATAACAAATTTTGACGGTAACAAATTAATAAAATTGAATCTTTTTATTGATAATTCACAATAGACCTTTTAACACAAATTCTAATAATTAATCTTTTTCTTGGAAAATAAATAAAACTAATAAAAATAATACAATAAGTCTTAAAAATAATTCAAAACTAATTATCTAATAACGCGAAGAGTTCATATATATATTCTATTAAGAAGATCAGTATAGTGTGTTAAAGTACTTTTCAAGAAACAACAATAACGATCTATTATCATAGGAATAAAAAAGTAGAATAAAAACAAAAATTTTCTTTAATTTAAAAAATTTACAAATATTATAATTTATA
>NW_017279708.1:301656-381192 GCF_001594065.2 Cyphomyrmex costatus
AGATATATATATATATATATACCAATGTCTGTGTATAATATAAAATAAATTTTCAAGGTATAATATTTATGAAAGTTTTACATAAGAATGAAAGAAATGGATATACGATCTCACACATACGAAATAATTATGAAAAAATAAAACGATAGCTTTACAATGAAATGTGAAAGAGTTAAATACGTCAAAATGATGATTCGCAGAATAGATTGGAACGAAAACGAGTGTTAGTCGAATTTCAATTCCACCTGTGCTTTGCATCCGTAGCCGAACGCGAGATCATCTTTATTTCATTTCGTACCTCCAAAATTATTTCGCCGATTGTTCCATCCCTTTTCTCCGACGTCTTCAGTTCCCTTCTCACTTCTACAGAGCCACGGACGCGGATTATACGATTTCGCGTCAGTCCGTCTCTCATGAATTAGGCATCGGACAAGTTAATGAAAGTTTTCCTAGGCAATTTTGTGTAATAATAGAGTAGATCACCGCGCCTCTCGGCTAGAAAACGATGTATGCGTGAGCAGGCGCCTACTAAATGTGTCCGAATAAGTAACGCGACTACAGAATCGACTCGTTACTACCATTGATCTTTAAATTTGCGAAAGATATCTATAAAAACGACATAACTATTATAATAGTTTTAAAGTAAACATCATCTATATTTTAATGCATGCACTTAGTAAATAATAAATTTGAGTCAAATTTTTTAAGTTAAATTGTTTAATTTTATTATTTTTTAAATATTGAGTAATCAGTAATAAATGAAGAATAAATTAATATTCAGTAGGGGAGCAGTGGGAAAATCTATAAAAATATTATAATTAAAAACAACTCAAATTGGATAAATTTGACATTGTGAATATAACATGATGATGATGGGGTGTTTTAAAATCTATCCGTGAGAGCAGTGTTTTTTAAATGCTCTTATTTTCTATTTATTATCATTTCCGATATTCTAGTCTCTCAATAATACGTATCAATGTGCGATGTCGGAGTGATAAGCGGAAGATAAGCACCGATAGGTACTCCGATAACGTCGTGGTGTCACAGCTAATGTCGTGTCCTGGCTGACGCATTTATGCCCGACGTCGCGACGATGGATCAGTGCGCCGGCATGCGTGATGCACGATGTTTAATGCATGCCGTTTCGGCGTTGCGCTACGTCGGGGGCGTAGAAAATTGAATCGGGATTCGGATCGATACGCGACGGTAGCTCGAGGATGTCCGCTTATCTCCTACCTGGACCCTGAGAGCGGCGCCGTTGCCTCGAATAGAAACGACCGATTCGTTTAATCGGCTACGCTCGATCACTCCGCCAAGACTACGTTCTCGAGCCATTTCTGCAAAATACGCGGACAGACAAAACCGTATTTCTCTCATTGCTCACTTAATGGCGAATCCATCGCCATCTGATTCTCTCATCTCAGAGGAATTGAATACATATCTCCGAGCAGTCACGCTTAGCTGCAATAAGCGAGAAGCGTTTACTCTGCTTAATCGTCGAGATATTTTCGCTTCGCTTATTTTCGTTTAATTATAAGATTCTTGCGTAAATACTGTAATTGTGATAAATAACAAGAATAATAAAGTCAACGATTTGCATGACAGGGTAACAGAAAAAAAGCAGCGTAACGATATGCATTCTTTCACCAGTAATCATGTGATATAAACAAGTCGCGAGAATTTCATTGATCAAAAATATATTAACAAATTTAAGACTTTCTTTTAAGATCGTCTTGTGATTAATGTGTCTCAAGATATTGATATAACTCTTGCTTATGACATCTTAAGACTGTCTTAAATATAAACGTAAGGAGAACCGACTGTGTGAATACCGGCCTAAATAGTTCATCAACCGTAATGCGCTTCCAACGGACTTTGAACAAGTTGCGTACGAGAATTAAAAGTTTCGTCGAACTGCAATATGTATATGTGATATATTTGTACAATTTCAACCTGACCTTTTTCATCCTTGTGCCAAGCGTCGGTCAAAGAAATTTTGACCGACGCTTCATATCTTTTTTTTTGATCTCATTGTAATATAAGATTCTCTTAGGCCTTCGGACTTGCTCGGGTTAGCCCTTTTGCGTGGAAGGGTTTATGCCTGGAGGATTTATAAGGGAAAACACACGGAATCATATGGTAAACGCCGTTAACCATCCTTTACTTTCGTCCTTGACAAGTTCCTATTGTTGCTGTTCTAACGGATCACCGGCAGGTAGATGCACGTATATAAACACATTTATTGTAGCATCTTGGGACCTTGCTCCATTTTTAAAGCGTACAATAAGGTCACAATATATGATTATAAACAAATATGTAAAAATTAAATGACAGAAGAAATAACGCTAATATTCATAAAGCATAAAAATGATAGAAGTGTTACATTTACAAAGATATTAATACAAGAGATAATGTAATATAATTATATATTATATTAATAAAGAAAGTGTAAGTAGAAAGAAATTAAGTTATTTATTCTAATAAATACAATATGAAAAGTGGATAAATAAGATTAAAACTGCAGAAAGCAGAAATTCGTTTATTTGCATGAAATATTATTTTTATAGTATTTCTTCATACATTATGTATGATTTTGCAAAATTATACTTTCTGTTAGCAGCAATATCGTTTTGTAAAATGTTTGTGATAAAGCTCAATGTGTATTTAACAACTAATATAAAGAGATAAGGGCAATGAACCAATAATTTCGGTAAAATCTTTTTTTTAATTAATCTAAAATATTGCGAAGAATATCACGCAATTATGGCGTTTCGTCCCAGCTTTCACTACTGGACTCATCAGTAAGGCATTGCCAGTGGATCATTTCGTAAACAAAATATTCCATTACGAAGATAAAAGCGTAGATAATTATTTGAAGTAAAATATTGTTAAATATTTTTTATTAAACTTTATTTTTAGAGTACAATATTAATTAATAATAATTAATAAGACAGTAATATTAATTAATAAGACATTATACGATATTTTAATAATATATTTAATAAAAGTATATGCGTACCAAGAATTAACGATACATCATCCTTTTAATTAAAAATTTTATTAATGTTATAATAAATATGTTAATACATCTAGATAAGTTTTTTAATAAAAAACATATTGCTTTAAAGTATAAATTGTAACGTTAAAGTAGAAACATTACATAAGGTCAATTTATTATATGAATTTATGATAAATTTGCACTTTGCATATGTAAACTTCCTACGGAAGTATCACTTTACAGGCATGAAATAATTATAATAAATAAGATAATTATGTTATGTTATCATAAAATAATATATAAAAGATTCATTATTGAGCGATATGATAAAAATTTTTAATATTAGATCTTTAATGATATGTATGACTTTAAATAAATTCGTTACGTTTTTAAGACTTTCACAGGTATTTTCTTCAATTATACTAGAAAATTTGCGGGTTATCGCCGTGTCTTTCTCCATTTCCGCAAACCTTCTGGTATAAATTCGTTGTTTACAAAAATTGAATAAGACAAATTTATTCGTATAGTCATATATATTATTAAAAGTTTGATATTCTAAATTTTTATCATTTTGTCCAGTAATTGGATCACCACTAACTGATATATTCATCTTATTTAGTGGCTTCCTATAAATTGATCTTTTTTTATCTTTACTGACCTAAGTTATCACTATATGTCACCGTAATCTAAGAATTAAACGTAAGATATAAATTACGGCTTCAATTTGCTTATGAATTGTATTGCTCTCAAATATACAAAGTCAGCCAATGTGATTTCAACACACCAATTTGAAATTTCCAGCCAACGATCTCACGCGTTTTCATACGCGCACTTTACGCACATAAATAATTGACACGCATAAATAAATACTTAGGACCGTGACCGTGCGAGCCAGTGACCAGCAGCGTCCGTTTTTCCGAGCGCCCCGACTTGGATGAGGACTGTCCATGGACGGCAGGGTGAATTTATAACAGAAAATACATGCAATAAAATCGGCCGAGCACCGCGGTACCGTGACACCAATACGCACGCTATAAAATCGGCCGGACAACGCAGGACATGAAGCACCACCCCTTCGTGAAAGAATGGCGTGGCGCGCGCGGGGCGTCCTTTAACCCGTCGGCGCGATTTAAATATTATCTTGTAAGGGGATGGATTTAATGCATTTATAATTGTACACGGGAGTGTAAGGGCGGGCCCCAGGTCATCGGTCGGACATCACTGACCCTTCCGGCTGACCCCGAGGCCGTTCCGGGGTCATTGTCCATCTTGGGCATGTAATCTTTTCTACTTCCTTTTTTTTTCCGGAAGCTCGGACACTTCACTCGGAAACTGCCGAGTCGATCGACCGAAATCTAGGCCACGGGCCCTACCGGTTTTGCCGTGCGGCCCTTTCGGCCCACAATCTTTGCGCCGGTCACGAAGGGTCTCGGTTCCATCGCCCGCAGGGGAGAACTTTGTGCCCTGAATCGACGCAGCCGGTTCTTCGTATAACTTTTACAAGCGCAGTCTTTTATGTTTTCAGATTACAGCTTATTTGACGAAACTTTAACGATTAGTAATGGAAAATCTGTACGGACTTTAACATTACATATTCACATTTTAAAACGCAATTTTAAATTAAGCAAATGTAATGATTGATAACATATATGTATAAATAAAACTGTACATTGTTGGTTAAATCTTATTAAATATAAAAAAATAATAATTAATACTCAAAATAACCATCTTTAGTTTTGATAATTTAGTTTTGATGTATATATCTTTCAATTCAACAATAAATTCTTTCAGACGATCAATAGAGCAGTTTTCAATTAAATGAAAGCCTTTCGATGCAGAGTCTTTTTGATATTATGAGATGTAACATTCCAGAGAGTTTGTTTCTTTAAATATACGTTACTATATATTTAGCTAGCTAAGTTGATATTACGACATTAAATGATTACTTTGTTATTAAAATATTTTTAATATATTTTAATAACAACGTAATTATTTAATGTCGTAATATCAACTTATTTTTTAATATATAATTTTGACATGAAAAGGACAACAAATAACTTTTGTTTTTCTCAGTTAATGCTTATTACCGATGTTATCAACACTTACTGGTGTATTCAGATACTTTAGTAATGGTTTGATACATATAAAACTTTATGACCGCACTTTCTTATCTGTATTTTTTATTGCTTACGGAGACTAATATTTGACAATCTTTTGAAAAAAAAGTATTGAAAGGTGAACTTTCCGTGTTAAGAACGATGATCTAGAAGTGCAACCATATGGTGCAATCGTTGACCATCGGCCGGCGCAGCATGAGAAATGGAATGACGGGACGACCATCGGTCGTCCATTCGCGCACGTTGGAAACAGTCCAAGCGTTTTAATTTCACAAGACGTTGCAATATAACGGTTCTCAGTGAAATGGAATTGCAACCCTTGGGTTATCCTAGGCGTCCCGATGTTTCCCGGCATGCCGTCGGCTCCTTCTCGCTCACGACGATGACGACGACGACGACGACCCTTTCCTAATTGTTCGGGAGGGCAACGGCGACGCCGGTATACCGGCATCCCGGCGCATCGCACACACGCCTGTCGTATGCATTACGCATGAATCTCTGCGTCTATTCTCGGTCCTGGTTTGCGCAGTCCGATATTATATCATTAGTCGTTTCCTGACGCTCTCGCCCGCAAACTGACGAGGCATAATTCAGTGATACATATAAAAATCCAATGAATAAAAAAAAATACATAACCTTTGTAATGATTATAGCTATCTTCATGATCACATCCAAGTGAACAGCAAAGTGCAAATCGTGGCTTTCCATCTCTTTTATTGCTATACTTCCCACGCAACGCAATTCTCCGCAGGGGATGTCCTAAGGATTTAGAATGTCCTAAGCTATCTTACGAGCTATGTTCTCGGAACATCGAAGAACTGTTTTATGTGGGTTGTTAGATAATCATTTAGGTCTCAATTCTATGTATTCTATTTGTCGAGAGATAACTTGGATAAATTGCGCCAAGTTAAAGAGCTCGGTAGGAAGAAAGCAACATCGGCACCAATTAACACACGTG
Source organism: Cyphomyrmex costatus (assembly GCF_001594065.2). Classification (NCBI taxonomy): domain Eukaryota; kingdom Metazoa; phylum Arthropoda; class Insecta; order Hymenoptera; family Formicidae; genus Cyphomyrmex; species Cyphomyrmex costatus. Next base: position 307,730 of record NW_017279708.1, read on the forward strand.
CACCGCGTTGGACACGTGATATGTAACGCGCATGAATCTCGGACGTGTCCGTTTCTTCCGGCCGGCTTATAATATTAGTGTCCTCCGCGGTGCCCCTGTCCGACGCCATTACGCTCGTCCACCTTGGTCCCGTGCATTGTTCTTCTAATTTATGCCAAGGTAGGTCCTCTAGCCCGCGCACTAACTCCGTAGCTACCTCCCTTTCCCACCCTCTGCCCTTCCGCCCTTTCTCTTTCTATTTCTACCACTCTTCGCGCGGCGCGCCTTGAATTATAGCGGCAACGCCACTAAATCCTCCGGGCTAATTGAATTATTGCTCGAATCACGGTGCGGTGTTCGCCTTACAAAAAGGAAGAAAAAAAAAAGAAAAAACCGTGGTCCCTCCTCCTTGCGCGCCTTCCTCCCCCTTCATGCTCGCCTTTGTCCAGCCCTCGCTCGCGGGAATGATCTCTCGTCGGCGCGAATTTCCGGGAAATAATTTCGAGTGCGTGAGACTCGGACTCTCGATCTCGCGCCGGAGGTGAGTTCGAATCCGAGGATCGAATCGCCTCTAAATTGGGGTTATCCTTCGAGGATTCTTCGATCGCTCTACTACGAACATTCGAGCATTCGAACCATACGCTTATGTAAACTTTTCTTCACAACTTATAGGTACACGTTTTCGAGAGAAGCACGTAGGTTCTATTCTGGAAAAGGAGCTAGAAATAACGTATGAAAATCAGAAAACGTCTATCTGTGAATCTAAATGATTGACGATAACTTTTCGATGGGTTTATCACCAATTGCTCAGAAGATTATTCCGTAAGAGATATAACCGAGCTTGAAGATACGTTTCTCTGTGCAGAATATAAAAATTGTAAAACACGCCCGAGAGCAGAGAGTTGTTGTATGGATCCCCCACCGACAATCGTGAATGTAAAGTTTAAATGTCATCGATTTCCATAAACAGAGTGTGCGTCACGCGGAGCTCTATGGAGAACCGCCCCTGTTTCTGGAAATCGCGCGAGCGATCGCCTTGCCGCGAAAAATTACAGATTTATGTTACGTTCGTACTGGACATTTATGAGATATTAGTCCGACATAAATGAGTAATGAGACGATGACGCGTCGGTATTAATATGATAATTCGATTTAGTCGAGCGGCGATCTATGAATTTACCACGCTCGTGGCGGTACTTTGGTAAAAGCGGCGACACAAGAATAAAAGGTGGAGGGACATAACTCCTGGCTCAATCAATTTCGAGAACGTTAATTTTCCCCGCTGTCGCGCTCACAGGAGTCAGACATTGTTATTACGACATTGCGATACCACCGCCGATCGCCGATCGCCGATACCGATGGCGGTGTGCTGCTCGAAAGCGGAATCCTTAATTCGCCTTTCCGAGAACCGAGCAATCAGATCTGCCGTATTCAGTCGCCTTGAGATCGACGAAAGGCCCGCCGACTACGTTAATACCACGTTACTATTTATAGGCGCGAGATGGATCATTGATCATTAGTATATCAGATTCGCCGACGCAATGTACCGATCACGGTGGTCAAAAGTCTAGCTTGTAATTAATGGTTGCATGTAATGCGCGATTCCGGTCGGATTCTGCGAGTCTCTCCTTTGTGAAGTTACTACAACCTTTTCGATTTGCAAATTCTGTCGCTCGCGGTGACGTTAAATGTCACAATGCACTTTTGGAGAATTATAGAAAAATTATTAAGAGAGAGGCCGTAGATCTATACGGGTTGGGCTCGTAAAAGAGAAATATAAATAAGACTTTCTGAAGTTTCTGTAGTATCTTTTATTGAATGATTGCAACGTGATTACATCAGAGGGTTTGACCTTAAACAATTATTTAAAAAAAGAAAGATGTTTATTTAATATTATTACAATGAATGCGATAGATTAAATGAACATTGTGCTTACAAAATAAATTGCAATATATCTTCTTAATCTTTTAATAAGTTACAAAATATAGGAGATATTATTAATGGACTTGAATCTAAATTTACAAAAACTATTTTCGGTCAATTGCTATTATTATGCTATTATTATGCTGCATTGAGATTCCAAGTCTGAGGAAGAATATAAAACACAGCGTGAATTATTAATATCGCAAACGGGCCGTAATGAATATTCTTACTAGAACGCTATAATAGGTTGAGGGAAGCTTCTACTAGAAAGTAGATACTAATCATACGTATTATCCTATTTATCCCGAAGGAACCATGATTTCTAGTCGATTTCACTCGTATAAATCTCACAGGAACGATGACCAGATAATATCCAGGTCATAAAATAGTCCGTTACATCGCAACCTTTGGAACCAGTAGACCCAACTTCTCCCGTGTACATTACACCGTCTTCTTTTTTATCTCGGTCATTTTGTTCATGAAAAGGCATATATATCATAGAAAATAAAGTTACGACAGTAATAGATTCACAGTTAATTTATGCGTTCTACACTTGATCATTAATATCCAGACAAAGAATCTCGTAGAATAAAATATTAAGAAGATAAGCCTTTTAAAACTTTCAATCTATCATTACACATATATTATCTTTCACTATATTTATCTAGTAATTTAATATTGAAAGAGATAATATCCGAAGGGAAATTAGAAAATATCTAAAAGACGTTCCACAAAGATACAGAAAGTCGAAAAAATATTTAAACAATCACGACAAGTCTCTCGATATTAAATATATTTTTTTTTTTTAGAAAAATACAATATTTAAAGATTTACGAAAGTATCAGATAAGTACTGATTCGCAGAACACAAACAGAGAGTAATATATATACATACATATATTACATCGGTATTATAACTTCCTTCTCAATAATGTAAATGTCATACACAACATATGTTATTACGTTATATCGTTGAGTGGGAAATTATAACATCGATGTAATTTTGCTGTTAGTTTATGTTCTGCGGGTGAAATCTTAGGTACTACTTAATATTGATAAACGCGATACTCTTCACTGTTATATTCGCGGCATTTCTGCAGCACTTTAAGATACGGGACTTTAAAATGAGTCTTGGCCTTAAATTCTTGACTAACCCTTTCAGCGGCACGGCTATCGTACCTTAGCGCCAAGACGCCTCTGACAAAGTAACGACCGCGTTTACCGCCCGTTACATAATTTTACCTGGCAGCTCGGTTCTGCCGCGAGGAAGCGCCTCGTCCGTTACGCAATTTCTTCCACGTACCTACGAGCATAACGACAATATGGGCGAACGAGTCGACGCACGGTCCGTTACATGGTATCACTATTCCGGCCAGCGAGACAGGGGTGGCGGCGCTTTATTAACAGGCTGCAGCAACGGATAACGAGGACACGGGGATCCTTCTTCCGACGGACCTGCCGCTGACCCCGGGGCAATATCCTACGTCGCCCCGTCGACGACCCTAAATTAATATTCAAATCTGTACACGAACGGTTCCACGCGCCGCCTTGCGAAGATCCTCCTAACGGACGAACGGACGGACACCATTGTCGTGTCCTCGTGCGTCCTCAAGTGTCCTCGTTCATCGTCCAGCTCGTCCTACGATTCGTCTGATTTCATTCCCCCTATTCGCGACTTTCCCCCTTACGATACGCTGGCCGAGGTCCTTCGGCAGGATTATTGTAGAGTTTTTTTTTTCCTTCTCTCTTTTCCCCTCATTTTTTCAACGAAGCGCAATCTCTCATTGGTCGACGTACACTCGTCGACGTTGGTAAGCGATCCAATTATTATGTTCGCGGCCATACGATTATCTCGTTGCTACGATCGATGTAATTCTAGATCCCATGAGAAAGTTTCGTGACGGTCAGTGTCGAAAAGACACGTTGATTGGTCATGCAATGTAAAAATTATAATTCTCTCTGTGGAATACTACATATATTTGTATGTTTATTTTGAAATAAATAAAAATTATAAGGAAGAGCAAAACATGCGCGATGGAACAATATCTTCAATTTATTTCTAAATTATAAGCATGAATTAGTCTCACAATTATGATTTCACAAATTCATTATATGTAATATTATTTTCTTTAATGTAAAATTTGGAAATCTGAATTTTTGTTTCATAAAGGATATATTATTATATTAAAAGTAAATACAACATTATAGATAATTTTACTTACAATAATTTAGAGAAAAATCTTTTATTAATTCTTACTTAAGTTTCAATCTTAATTTATATTTGACGAAACAAAAAATTGATTTAATCCAAATTCTGTAAACAAAATTGACCATTTTGATTATCCTTTTTATGCAGTAGTTACAATTTTTTGTGTTTATTTGCTCGTTATGTCAAACAAAATTTTATTGTATTTATTTTATTTTATCTTTTTTCTGTGCCTTCTATTTCATTTTCTGTCCCTAATACATCGAACGAATATTAAACTACGGAATTCAACGTATATTTGGGCTTCTCATACCTTTTTTATCTTGCTATATACATATAAGCGACGTTTTTTCGCGAGGTCGTAGCCCGCAGCGAATCTTCCTGTTTCCCTACATTTTCCACGGTGCGTGCCGTTTGAACTCACTACGATATATAGCGCACTCGCGATACGAGTGTCATCGAAAAGAGCATCGAACACGCAAAAAAGGGAGAAAGTCGAGCGGATGTAAGAAAAGGGAGGAATTCGGAAGGAAATACAGAGCGAGTAAACATCCCTTGTTGAGGGCTTCATTTCTGGTCAAATTGCGGACAAATGACCGCGACTCAATGCGTTTCAATGCGCGGTTTTTAAGAGGCTAAAAAAGAATTAGAAAAAAAGAAAGAAAAAAATGAAAAAAAAACGGAAGTGCGAAAAGAGAAATTCGTTCCCTAAGTCGAGTTAGTCGCTCGTCTCGTGAAAACGAATTTGGAAGGAGCGTGGAGAGAGGAAATGAGAAAAGAAGGGGAGAGAAATGGAAAACGGCACGCAGGCACATTGTCCTCACGACGAGTGGAATCGTGAAATACGATCGGCTTTTAGTAAAATGAGACCAAAATATAGGGTGTCGGACTGCAATGCCATCTCTTTCTTTCTCTATATCTCTCTTACTCTCCCTCTTAGTCTGCATTCCAATGTGAAGTACATTTTTGCTCTTTTCATGCGAATAATACAGAATGCCCTTGAAATGATCATTCTGCTTCGAAAAGTCCAGAAAAGTCGTATTGTTGGCAACGATGTGAAAAATGATGATCTGTCGGAATGATTTTTTCAAAATTGCAACGTTATTAATTAGGCTTTTGTACATTGTGACTCGAATTTGTATAGAGATAATGAAGTTTCATTCAAATCACTGTAACATCCGTTTGTCTCATCAATATTTCAATAAAGCGTTAGACACTAAAAAATCATCCTCCATAATATTTATTAAGAGCTGTCGTAATTTATTACAATTTATTATAGTTTTTTAATATGATAAAACATTAAGTACATATATCTTCATTTAAATTATTATTCAAGATTTTTGAAAAATTTTGTTTTAAATAAAATTTCCAAGAAGAGAGCAATATAAAATTGTAAATGTGTATTCTCTATATATTCGTATATATTTAACCATGAAGAAGTTTTATGGAAGTATCTTTGGTATGCTGGTTCTCAGTTAAAATATTTGAAACTTCCGAAATTTATGGCTGCTAGTCTAATAACTAACTCTACAAGTTTCATTCTCGTCTTCTTCCTTTTAGTGTTACTTTAAAGTAATATATGTACTATATAGTTTGTATATATATATTTATTTTTTTTATACATACGCAGTACTGCATATTCTATATAGTTGTCTCTCATATATTCATATATTTACATACACATATGTAACATTTGTACAATCTAATATTTATTTTATTTATATTCAAAGAAAGATAATCTGAAGCCTCAAATACCTCGCACGATATTTTACGTTTTTGTATATTCTTTCGACCAATAAATTAGAAATTCCTCCATTTTCATCGTGAAAATATTTCTTGTTGTATATATTAAAATCTTTAAATAACTCGATATTTGCATCGCGTTTACATAATTAAATTTCGAATTTAAATGTACCGATGTTAAGTGATTGAGCACATTCGTAGAACGATTTTGCTCGTATCTTCTTTCTCCGTGTAGCTAGCCTAGCTGGGAAAGCCTAAAGCCAGAAAATTCTTTTTCTCTGAAATGTATTGTCGGCTTTCTTTTAACCGATGATGGTTTTCAGCATTGTTTGTTCTAGTCCCTAGTCGAAGCTTTCTTTAGTTCAGTCAATTTCATGATTGGTCATGGTATCTAAAAATAAAAAAATCGGTAATCTTTCATTAGATAGCCTGATAAATCTTTTCTTATTATTTTATAAAAATAAAAGAATAATATTAGCTTAAAATTTGAAGCATCTGTCTTATTGTGATAATATTTTCATATATTTTTGAAAATGCTTGAATAATTAACGTGAAATCCATTCATAAGTTCGAGATATTTTATCGAGCTAACTTAAATAAACATTATTTTTGTTGTAATAACATTGTGTTTAATTACATTATTTAATTCTCCATCGGCAATGTTAGACTTTAAAGGTACAGTCGATTTTTTGTGATTGCGAATTATGGTCGATAAATTTAAATTTGTAAAAAAATAAGTAAAATACAATCAAATTTTTATGACAGCAAAAACTCCTTGTTAAAATCTTCACAAATATGTAAGAATTTTTTTAGATTTTAGTACAGTCTAGAAAAATATAAAAATTTGCACTAAAGTTCGAAGATTCATAATTAAAAATATATGTGTAGACTACATATGATAATGCATCTTGTATAATGTTGATATATCAAAAATATAAATTATGTCATGAATCGAAATAATATTGATAAAATGAAGAGGCGATACCACGAAATGCAAAAACTCAGCAGATTTTAATATTCCTCCTTTTATTAAATCCCGGCGAAAGTCAAAAGTCAATATCTATCAAAGGAGAGAGAGAGAGAGAGAGAGAGAGAGAGAGAGAGAGAGAGAAAATAAAGAGAAAGAAAGAGATATGCTTCGTCGAATCCTATTTACGAGGCAAATTGATGGCTTGGAGTCTCGTTGAATGCAGTAGTTCTTTTTTCAGATATCATTACACCAAAGGGGCAGATGCAGCAGCAGCATCCCTCAGTCACCCTTCGCGAAGCCACGAAGAAAAGAGCCCTCGCCTCATCTATCCCCCCGCGAACGGAATGAAGCCAGAACAATCTTCTCTTTATAGGAGACATACGAAGCCATTCGAATCCTGGGAACCGTTTTTTCCCTTCCTCTTCCATTGCCATCACCACTGCTACTCTACTCGGTCTTCGCGGTTTCTCTGTCTTTCGCTCGGCACACAATTATTTTCACAGCTTGGAATCCTTGTGCAAACAATACTTACCCACTTATATGCACACGCGCGCGAACCGATGCATCGAAAACCGAAACTTCGTCGAAACCTGCCGCTATTCGCAGCCGTCGAAAACGTGACGTCGACGTTATCGTGAGGCTTAATGCGGCAAAGTCCGCAGAATGCTTTCGGTGAAGCGAGACGGATGACAGAGCTTCGCTCAGCTGAAGCTCCAGAGAAGTTTACGGACAGGGTTGCTTTTGACAAGAAAGATACCGAAAGGATGAAATGAAATCGACTATACTTGAGAAAAACCGAGGATCAAATTGTTAGTCATATTTATGTCATCAATATTTATAATTCAATTTTCTTGTTAAATAGTTTACTTTTCCCGAAAGAAATTAATCTACTTACATATATTTAAATAATTACTTCAGAAACTTCTCTCGTTCTCTAATATATGTTGTTATGCAATAAATCATTTTTTCAACAATTTTAACAAAAAATTTAAAACTCCATTATAACTTTAAAACTATTATAAAAACATCGTAACTTTTTCTGAATCTTACAGTAATTTTTTTCTCGAAGGTATAGAATAATAGATATTATTTTCAAATTCATGTAGGGTCACGAAACTTTATTTTATTATGTATATGTTCTTGTACGTGAGTTTTGACAGATTCTGATTTCTAAAAGACAGAAAAAAACTTTGTTCGAAAAAAAAATATAGTATTTGATGCTGTTAACACATCTACGGAGATGTTTTTCCATCGTAAACCCAAAATTTATAGTTGCATTTATTTTTAGGTAATCCTAGAAATTAGATTCCATCTTGTGTGTGTTCGCGCGTGTTGCTTGCATACATTGTACCTGCAAGGAAGAACAATTCCCAGAGATAGCAGTAAACGCTTCTTTCCACCTCTTTTTCTTTCTCATTCTTTGCGCTAATGTAATGAAATATTTTCACCGTCCGTGATGCACTTAAGCCCGCGGCGGCCACAGCTCGCGCGAAACACGACGAAGTATGTTAATGCTGCTCATAAAGCTCCGCAACAGGTTCATTTCTCCGAAAGGCTCGGCACTCGCGAAAATCCACGTGGAGATGCGTTCGCACGTACGGCGACCGTTTATCATCTGGACACCTGAAAAATTTTACGAAATCGTACGTCGTATGCGGCTTCGAGGCTGTTTTGTTAACGAGTAACAACCTTGTCTCCGATGACGGCAGTTTTAGAAGACGTGTGCGCTTGTTGAGAATACAAAGCTCAAAGGTTTCGGTTTCAATCTCTGGCCAACTTGCATGTCACTATTTTTTTTATTTACACATTACAGTTTTAATTCAGATTAAGACCAAAATATTTCTAATTTTTGATTTACATTCAAATTGTCATTAAAAGTTCAAATCGAAATAAAACTTGCGATAATTTCTAAATTCTAATCTTCAATATCGGATTATTTGATGTGTATTGTGACAAAACAAGAGATCCGAATGGATAACAGTTTGTGATAACAGTTGTGCTTGCGGAAGTGAGCTTTTGGTCGCGAGACAAGTATTAGTTTACCGGAGCGGACATCCAAGCTAGAGAACCCCTTCGTTAACGAAGACACTTGGACTAATCTCGTAATCAATCTTGGGGTAGGCATGGTCAGAAGGTAACAGCTGCCACGTTGGAATCGATGACGTCACTGAACGCGAAATATCACTCCCTTGCAGCATCCTATTCGGAATAAACGGCTGAGGGCGAGACTTTGCCATGCGTTTCTATTTTCCCACCCTTCGTCAGCTGACGGCATCACGCATCATTCCCTGTCTACCATCTGAAACAGCTGCTTACTTTTAATCCGTATCGTCTGCAAGATAATAACTTTATTTACCTGGTCCAGACTCATCATTTCCGTATCCGCGAAAATTCAAGTTCTTAACCCTTTTGAGACTTTTAATCCAGTATCTTTTCAATATTTATGTTATCATTTTTTATGATTGCAATTCCTTTAAACTTATCTAAAGCAAAAATTATAATTTTATGTTTCTTATACAGTTTCAAGTTTTTTGTGTTCTTTTTTTGTAAAAAAAAATCCACAAGACAACGAAAATACATATCTAAAAGAACCAAATTATACGATGCTTTTAAACTTTCTTGTATTTCTGAGATATTGCTGAGAATGCCATAAATTTTGAATGGCTCAACATTGTGTACCGCTAATTTACGTTGTATTTGCAGTCACATATCTGCCTTTATTACTTGTTTGGAGAACGAGAGACCCTGTTGCAATGACCTACAACCCTAGCCAGCGTGGCGGATTACACGCTCGTGTCTCACGGGTCAAGATCATCGTACAACCATTAGCAGTGCTGGCCACCTCATAATCCGTCGACACATGACCCTGACTGACCGGAAAGACACCCGGAAAGACCGTCTCTAGTCGGAAGACCAAATCACCGAACGACATCAAACGAGGAACGTGCCAATCCCGTCTTGCAACCATCTCGTCTTATAACTGGGACCTCAGTCACATGCAGTTCTGATGTCTTGTTTTGCCGCTCAATATCATGAAAAATTATAAACAGTCATAAAACATTGCAATCATTTAAGAAACGAAAAAAAATTATAAACAATATTTGTAAAATTTACACACATTTTATTATTTTCTGTTATCATTTGTTAACAATTATCTAACAAAAAGTTCAAAAATTTGTATCAAAAGTAAATGTATTAGTAACGCATTCATGATCATCGATGGGGAAGTGAAATATCGTCTTTCACATAGAAGACATCTTTGTGAATGACACTGCGAAATCCTACTGCAAGAGATATAATGTTATAAGATAGCAAATAATACAAATGTTAACAATGAGAATAATTTACATTACAAGTTTTCGCTTTGTTAAAGTTCTCACTATATATCTACAATCTACCGTCCACTCCTTTGATTATTAGTAATACTTTTCAACCGGCAGTTCGTTGACATATGACCCAAAGAAAAGAGTGAAAGAGTGGGTAACTGGCTCGAAATGAAGAGGTCACTTGTACGTGCCGATCCTGTTTATCCAACCAGACCAGATTTTGAAAACCTTCTGCCGTATCGTCCACGCGTCTCACCGTTGACCCTGACCGATCCTAGAAAAATGACCGTTGATGAAACTTCCATCTTGACGGTGACATGCTTTCGGTCGTTGAAGCGACTCGCATGACCGGACAACCTGCAATGCGCGTGCTGAACACCGATCATTCACAAAAAGTGAAGCGTGTTTCCGGGCCGAAGACGAGCTCGCGCGACTAGACTCACTCGTGGGCCCGGCCGATCAGTTTTCCCTCGACTGCGATGACCCTCGTAGGTCCCACGGGGTGACCTCTCTGATTATCACCGATCGTTCTTTTAACTCACGGTAACCGCCTCTATCGCAAAACATATCTCGTACTGCAATACGGATCAGGGCTCACGATCGAGGGATCGGATTCGGCAAGTAATTAGTCCGGTTACTGCGAGGTACCATTTGTTGTGGTATTTATGGGCATTTCGAGCACGACTCCGGCAACTACTTCGTGGCGGCATCGAGCATTGATCCGTGGCGATTGAACGAATATAAGTTTGTTAGAGATAGGAGCTCTAAACGATAAGTAGTAGTGATAAGAATGAATTGTAAGAAATAAATATTGTTACAAAGACAAGCTATCTTGATAGCTTCTTCTTTTGTCACTATTCATGCCGCTGTTTCCCTCACTCTCAACCTACACAGTTTGAGTACTTAATTTCTATAAGATATAGATTTTAGTGTAAAGATTTGTTTACTCTTGTCGTTTATTCTAAAAATAGCAAAATTCTACCTGAATTTAATTAAATTTTAGCCTCTCTTTGTCTTTTATCTCGTGTGTTTATTTTTAATGTTAAATTCATTATAGCTACTTTTCTCTGAGATTTAAATTTTCCCATAAATGTATGCTTTTATAAATATTCTATTACCTATTTGCATAGGTCCTGGCGCTGTGTCCATATGCCAAAAAATAAATAGTACATCAGATTTTGAAAAGTTGAAGGTGCATTTAAGGATACCAGTTGGAATTAAGAGACGACCAGAATTGTGACACATGAATGAAATCCTCTGACAGAATTCCCTACATTTTAAATCTGGACATAGCGAAGCTTCGTCTCTTGACTTTATTGTGGTTTTTATGATATTTTACGACATTTTATGATATTTTACGTTTTATTCTCTTTGAAAAATAATAAGTTAACTTAAATTCACTTCTTTTTTTCGAGAAAGTCGCAATTTTTATTTTAATGTGTGAAAAATTGCTTTATGAAAATATCAAATAGTTTTTTGAAGAAATTTGTTTCACATAAAGGTATACTCGTTTAATTTTATTAAAATATCGTTATTTTCTTCAAGAGAAATTATTTTTACAAGTCGATAATTTTAACAATTTAAAAGTGAATATTTTATTATCGATTATTTATCGTTGTTATGTTTCTATCGTAATGTTTATAAATTTACATTTATATATATATATATATAGTTACGTAATTATTATCAAACAAATTTATAAAATAATAAGATCCGTAATTATTTTTGTTTTAAACTTCAAGAAGTTTCGTTAATCTTACAAAATTAATTTTATATTATTAATAAAAACATATATTACAGTTAGATATTCGGATATTTGTTGCCACAGATGCTTTTTTCGGAATTTTTGCAAAATTTAATGATATTGGAAAATATAATTTGCAGAGAGAATTTTGTACATGTCAGTTTATTTTTAGAACAATTCTCGTCCATTTTCATTTTGCTTCATCATATGGTCGTCGTCTATGAAACGATACTCTAATAGGACTTTGACAGGGACCTGTTCGATGGTCAGAGGTCCAGATGAGAAACCGGAAGTCGAACACCTAGGGTCAGAGCGTCAGTGGTCGTCAATTCGAATTCTGGTTCCGAAACGAGTCAATTCTTCACAGCGATCGACCTTTGCGCCTTGTAGAAGGGATCAGTTCACCCTGACCGATGAAAGGGAAAATCTGGCATCACCTGTTCCTTCCACAAACGTCCGTGCATTTATTTATACGAAAACAGGTCCTTGCAATGAGAAATTGAAAATGTTGGAACTATATCTTTCATAACTTGTACTTACTTCATTAAAAATATAGTATTGCTTATTTCTATGATGAACTTGTTTCATATATAAAAGCAAGAAAAATGTTGCATATTCCATTTATTATAATTAATAAATGTTGTCCAAATGAATTATTATTTTAACTAAAATATGTTTTAATTAACAAATAATAGATATATAAAATTAATTTCAAACATTTAATAAAGCTTCTTGAAGTTAAAAACAAATTACAGGTTCTATTATTTTATAAAATGATTTGATAATTAACTTAACTAAAGTATCATATAAATTTTAATAATAATTATAATTCGTATTAGTAATAAGAATAAATCAATTAAAAGAAATAATCCTATTTTCAGTCAAAGCGGATCTTAGTGTCTAACAATAAGTACTTTAGTATATGAATTTATAATATGTATGTACCCAATTTTGTAAACCGCACACCGAAATCTTTATCGGCCTTGAAAAATTATTAAAAAACTAGAATAGTAATATCGCGTATTAAGTTGACAAGCAATTTAATGATTTTGATGTTATAGATAAATTTGCACTAAAATACTAACCGTAAGATCCGCTTTGACCAAAAATAGGATTATTTCTCTTAATTGTTTTATAATAATAGATTATAATTATTAATATGTATGCAGTAAAAAAAAGATGAATAATAACGTGTGCTTGGAATACGAGTTATAGGGTTGTAAACAACTGTTGTTAACAACGCTATTAACATTGGACAATATTTCAAATATTTCAGAGATATAAGAGAGATACACATCAGCGAATATTTGTAAACGTATATTTCCCAAAATAATAGCAAAACCGACAGCTAACTTGATTTATTCTTAATTTATGCATACCCGGCGATATCGATATCTACTTTTTACTTGCTACAATGTGACGCAAACAAGTTTTGCCAATATCAATAATTATTTTCTTTGCCACGCCTTTAAAAGACTGCCAATTTATTCAGAATTGTATTCGCTCAGAAAGAATATAAGAAAAAAAATCACTAATTCTCTTATTAGGACAGCGTGAATTCGCGGTGTTTCTCGCTTCCGATTCTTCAGGTAAAGATGAGCGCCAGGGATGGCTCCTGTTGCCGGTCGTTCTGTCTACAACACAATGGCGTCCCGCCGCGAACGCGCATTATGCCGCCCGATATGTTTCCCGCTTTCAGCTCGCGTACACATGTGCACGCACTCGAGCGGTATCTCGCAGTCTAACCCGGAAGAGAATATATGCCCCTAACCGTCTCCTATTATATGATCCCCGCGCCGATCGAGGGGTGAACTTATTTGGGCCATGGCGTCGATCCCCGGAAGGGGTGCAACCGTGCAACTATAGCACCTTCCGTTCCGAGGAGATGCTTCGCAGGAAGAACGAGAGGGAGGAGGGAGGGAAAGGGGAAGAGTCATCGACAAAAAGAACGGAGTTTACTGTCCGGGATAGAGATGGAGAGGAAGGGGTGACAAGTCGCAGGGATGCTGTGGGAATGTTCTCACAGGCGGAGAAGATCACCTGTAACCATTGTGAACTACGTTCCTTTCGGCGGAGGAATACACTTACCCCCATATAGCGATCGGTGTCATCTATAGTCGAGATAATCCCGACACAGTCGAGAAGAAGCTCTCGTTCGAGTTCTGAGAATACTTGTTCGCATTTTCCGAACGAAGAACTTCCTTCGGGACACTCGCGACGCTCATCAACGATCTTCGGGAAGATTGCGGAAAATCAGGAGAAAATGTTTCCTTCAGAGACTAAAATAACGTGAGTAGGAATATACTGTATGAAATACTTATTATTTAATTCATGTTTAATTCTAATCATTAATTATACATCTAATTTTATAGATTATGTCTCTCTATGATGTTTCTAATTTCAATTTTCAGCAATATTGAATCCGGTATTTGACGAGAACGGAAATTTATGATGGTAAAAAGAAAATTCTGCAGCGTCAGTCATTTCCTGCCATCCATTTCCTGAATTTTTACTTCTTAACTGTAATTGAGCAAGCAAGAATTCTTTTTTTCTTTTTTTAATAAAGCGATCAATATAATATACACTCAGACTCACAATTTACTCTATGAAAAATTTGATGCCTTCTTGCAAAAATATGCAGAGTAAGGCACACGAGAATTTTGCGTGGGTACTACTTGCTTCATGATGCGAAGCAAAAGTATATCTGACGAACCAAGGTTCGCATATCTTTTCTCGCGCACCAAGGAACACGTACAACCCTTCGACCAACAACGCGGGCCGCCCCTTTTAATTTTAATTTCCTAGCAAAATCCCCTCCTTTGTAAGTAGAGCGAGCGGGCTAGTCGATTACCAGAGGGAAACGGGGCCGACGCGGGTGAGAAAAGGAAGAATGGACCGCGAAAAAGAGAAGGAAAGAGAGAAGTGTAGCCGGAGGAAGGGAAAAATGGGGAAGAGAGGAGCAGGCTCCGTTTTCCACGCACATCATCCCTTTTACATTTTAATTTCTCCCCTTTTGCGCCGGCTTTCCGAAGCGTCTTCCGTCTCGTTCTCGCCTTTCCAGAGCTAGGTAGCATCCCTTTAACATTATAATGTTCCCTCTCTGCACTAGTACCTCCTTGTCGTCTGCTCTCTTTTTTTCCTCTGGTTTCTCTATACCGCCTCTGCGTCTCTCGACTTTTTTTTCTACCCCTTCGGCGACGGTGTAACGTACCGATTTATGGGTTAGCAGGCGAATTCTAAGGAAATGTTATGCCACCGACCTGGAATCAATGCAAAAACCGTTGGAGGCGGTCGAACGCGTTGCAATTTTACGTTGTTAAGTTTTCAAGCACAGACTTTCTCTTTTTAAAAACTGCCTCTCCAGTTACAATTTCACACTCTCCAGCTACAAATGAGAGAAGAAAAGTAGTTTAATTAGAAGAGATTAAAATTTATGAGTTACTATTCCATCGTATTCAAACTGTACGTAACATAAATGAATGAAATCTAAATGTAAATTTTTACTTTTCAAACATACCAATTGACTTTAAAATTTTAGTATAAATTTATCGGAGGTTGAATTCCAATTTCAAAAGATTTTAGATTTAAAAAATTTTTTTACATTTTACTTAGGATTTTGTTGATTTAAAATTCTGTTTCTGACATAAAAGATTTCTCATAAAAAATTTTAATTCTGCAAGCCGTATACAATGTTATCACCTCGCTGAAATTCAGCGTAACAATTTCTAATATGCATCCCCTCTACATTGAATCAATAACAAAACCGTTGGAAACTTAAAATCGGGCTGGTTCGGATTATCGAGAACCCGAGAATCTATCGATCATAATGAGAAGAAGGGAGCGAAGAAAGAAATGCAGATCGCATGCGTGCCAACCGATTTGATACACACATACGCACGTATCAAATCGGTTGGCATACATTAACCACCACGACGGAAACTGGATTAAAGTGACGGAATTATTTGCAGGGACTTTGCATACGTGCGTCTTTGCGACGGAACATCTCGCAATTGTCCCGCGATACAATGCACCTCTATTCGGCTGCAACGCGCAACGGAAGTCCTTCTGCTTCATGGAAGAAAGGATTCTCATATCGATGAAATGTCGCGGATCCGACGGTTGAAAATGTTATCCGATTACAGTATTCTATGTAAACGGTAAGCTACTCTCCTCCGAGGCAGCGCAACTGAAATCGTGAAGCGAATTGTTGTAAGCAAAAAAGAGAGATCTCTGGAAATCTCTTTTATATTCAAACTTCTGTCCATAATTATACATCTGAGAAGAGGGGATAGCACTTTTCTTTAAGCAAATTTAATCTGAAGTCACTATCATTCAGGTTATTTAAAGTTTTAATGCTAAATATCTTGGTAATCTGACTATCAGCATAAAATTTTAATTAAAACTAAAACCACTTGAAATACAAAATTCTCAAAAATGGAACCTTGTTACCCAAATTTATGTTAGATCATTTCAGATGCGTATTTAAATAAATATGCAAAACAAAAAGATTTATTACAGCATTTTCAAATTTGTAATTTCTATAAATTTCTAAATTTCTAATTTCTAATTCTTCTTTCCCAAATCTTGCAATAAAATGTAAAAATATGCATATCGAGAGAAATTTAAACAATCAATAGGTTCTGAAAATACTTATACTCTTAGTATACTTCAGTCATTCTAATAAACGGTAATAGGGTCATTTTTCTACGTACTACAAAAAATACAGCTTGAAAGGGTTAACGTGTCGTTCGAAGAAAGTTCCGTGATTAATGATTTACATGACGGACCGCCCGGCATCAACCAGGCACGTTGGTCGGAGCTCAGCAAAAAAAAAAACGCAGAATAGAGATGACGTACAACGCTGCGGTCCGACGAACGATTTATTTTACAAGGTGTAGAAGTGCAACTCTTGACCGCCCATCAAAGTAACGAGTAGCCGGGGAACGCACTTAGGGAAGCTTGATGGAATACTGACAAGAAGAGAAACAACACATCGGTCAGCATGGTTGCTCCGAGGGTCATCCGTCGACGAGCGATTTGCATTTACGATGCAATTGCGCGTCTCGATGCTGCCGATGATAAACCGTCACTCTAATATCGTCTTGTTTGTTAAAATTTGATGGACTTACGTTACAGTGCGGAGAACAATGTACAAATATTATTTCGTATATTTATTTATTTCACACAGAGTGTAATAAATGTGCTTAAAACTAATACAATTAATATATTCTATGAGAAAAATATTTTTTAAGATGAGATTATGTGCACTTTTATTAATAGAGAAATATTTTAGGATTTTATCCATTTGTCATTTTAAATATACTTCTTTCACACAAATTAGGATAAATAATTTCTTAAAAGTAATGCAACATACAGAGTATACAAAATAAATCATTCAGTATTATTTGGTAAAATATACAATATTGAGTAAAAGCCTTAGTGAACATAGGTCGAAAGCTCGAATAGGTTGAGTTTTTCAATTTATATCAACTAAGGCTTTTTTATTCATGTTAGTACGATGTATACTAACTACTATATAAACGCTGAATAATTTTTTGTAATATCCTGCATTTCGAGGAAAAGAGACATTTACATTTTTTCGAAAAATAAGGCGTGCATCCTTATTAATAGAGAAATATGTTAGGATTTTATTATCCCACTAAATATACTTTCTTTCTTACGTAGATATCACCGCACATTTATTCAAACGCACGATTATTATTAAACGAGCAGTTACCACGTAAGCGATTCGCTGGTATTTTCCTTGCAAATATGCCGGCCCTCTCAGCACTTCAGGAGTAGCTACTAGCAAGATGGAGCAGAAATTATCCTTTGCCAAATATTGTCCCGCGCTAGGATCTCCGATCGGGAACGTCGTACTGACCGCGCGCGCGCGCGCGCGCGCGCGTGCGGGGAATAGGAGCAAAAAGTAAGGTCCTGGGACGGGCACAGCCGCCGCGCCGTCGTGGATCTTTGGATTAAGACGAGCTGACGTGGCACGTGCTAGATCTTCTCAATGCTGCTTCTGCGGCACAACTCGAGTGACCATTGGTCATTGTCGCAGGAGGGAACGCAAAAAGGAAAGAAAACCGGTTACCACCTGCCAGGACGAACGGCAGGTCTTAACGCAAACTTGGTCCAGCGATCGCTTTAAGAGGGACGGGAATAAGGTTCTATTTAAGTGGCGCTTAATTTAGAGAAATCGAAAGAAGAGAGATTAGAAAATCACCCCTTTTATAACTTTATAAATAGAAATAATTGAAATTAACAGCCTATAATATTATTCGTGACGGATAAAAAATGTCTCTCTCTCCCTCTCTCTTTCATTATAAAATTATAATTAGAACAAATAAATTTTATAGAAGCTCTTTGTAATTTGGATAATTTTTGACAGAAACGAAATTTCCGCGCTCTTAAATTTCTCCGAAATAAAAAAAAAGAGCAAAGTCCGCTTTATCAATTTAAAATATCTCATTCAAAAATTGCTTAATGATGTAATGAAGGTGTTGAAAATTAACTCTGAATTTTTCCACATTTTTAGAAGGCTTAGCACAGTAAAGGCCAGATTGCGTACAAAGGGAGTAAAAATATGATTGGAAATAGAGGGTTAAAGATAAATTAATATAAATTTCAAAAGTATTTCTCTAAAAAATTTTCCCGGAGGGATCGTTTTGGACTCGAGCATTTTAACGGTGGCGGGAAAGAGTTCGTTGGTCACCGATGGAGACACCCGCGAATTAGCATATTATCCGTTACGGTAGTTGCCCGGCCGTTTCTCCGCGGCAAGATTTCTTCCGGAGGATCTGCTGCCCTCTCCTTATTCTTTTTACGGTCATCAGTCGGCTCGGTACGTTGACCGGCCGCGATTCGCTACATGCTCGTCAAAAGACCGCCAACCGAACCCTCTCTGTTTGATCGCGAGAGGCTCTGAAACGCACTCACGCACGCACGTACGCACACACACGTATGCATGTATGTATGCCCATGATCGGATCGTACGCGCAACGCGCGTTACCGTCCATCCAGCAAACAATAGGAAATCCCGGCTAGTCGCCGTCGACCTGCAGTCGACTGAAATCGGATAGGATTGGCCAACGCCCCGGATCGTGACCTGCGCTGGTCCTGCCGGCAACACCTTCCTGGACGTGGCCATGGAAGGGGTAGTCAGGAATTCAATTCCACCCTGGACGACGTTGGCGCCGGACGCGAATTCCTCCTGCACGTCCCCAGCATCGTCCTGAGAATTACCGTTGGTAAAGAAATGTCACTTTACGGTATTACGTTAAAGTCGATTTAACGCAGATTTCATTTCAAATTACAAATTCCGTAAATTCATTCATTGTAAACGAATGATATATAAGAAAGTAATAATTATCTTAAAAATATTATATATATAGCTCAAATTTTATAAAATGTTACAAACGACAAAAAATATTTCTATGAGATTTTGATAGTTTAATCCAAGCTCACTCGTACGACGTTATGATTTCATATGTACAAAGCTGTAAAGTGTGTGAATTAGATTATTTAATTTCATCTGCTTTACCATTTGTGGCAATTACTAGTATAATAATTTGCATGAATGACGAGGAAACTCTATATTAATCGCGACTCATATGCCACAATCATCATCATTCGTTAGATTGACGTGATTTGTTTCGTTAGCTTACGGACAGTAAGTTTGGCGATTCGTTAAAAAATCCGTTAATTTCGTAAAATTTTGATCAGCCGATTCACGTAATGCCACGACCTCACCGATATGACCTCGACTTGCCGGCAGAGGTACGTTGCTTACCCCCTTGACCTCTTGGCCCGCCACGAATTATACGCTCGTCAAAGTTAATGACATTGTAATGATCGTCCGGTTTATAGGAGCCCGCGACGATACCCCGAAAAGGATGAGGAGGAGAGAGGGAGGAAGAGGGTCGCGGAGCATCCTCGATGACTGATGGTCATCGCACGACCAGTGGACAGTACAGGGTTAAGGGTCAGATCTTCGGCTAATCCTGATTAATCGCGGGTCCTCTTTCCTTCAAGTACGAAACGGAGGCACATCGGGGAGAAGGTTGCACTTGAGAAATGTCAACGGCGGTTACGGGCTCGTGGTTACCCCCCGTCATGTCGCGATTCGGATGTTTGGGGACATGTCGAACAGATCGTGGTGTATCGCTCTCTTGAATAAAGGCGACGAAAAGGGGACTGTTCCAGTAGCATGTATCATGAAGGAGGGGAAATCGGCATATGCTATCTTTACTAGAGCAAAAAGATTTCGGATGTCACGATTAAGACACAATAAACAATAGACGTAGCTATTACATCTGAATTTATTTTATGTCAGACACAAAATATATTCACAAAAATATTTGTTTACTGTAATATAAGTTTGTTATAGTAATAATTTAATTTTATATTTTTGTACTTTTTTTTAAAAATGTCTTAGCTTTTAGTGTACTTTGAAGTACAAACTTTAAATCAATAAAAGCCTTAATACTTTTATCGAACAATCCAATTTAATTTTATTCTGCAAATTGCGTTATTAATAAGGACTACATATTAACGAAGATACATTGCGTGCACGCATGTGTTATCTTTATATTCACGCATAATTTCGAGAAAATCAATGAAATTGTTGAGGGTTTTTTATCGAGAAGATTTATATGTCATCAAAGAATAGCGAACGGAAGAATGTGAATTCGTATCCGGCAACGACGATCAAACTGGAATTGAATTCTGAGCTAGTCTATAACTGCATTGAGAAAAGAATTTCTACAGGAAATACTGGTCGCAATCAACCTTACGAAGTTTTCAAAAGCAAGCGGTACTTATTTGACTCGAAAGATAGTACATAATACGATAAAAATGTACTTCAACTCACGTCAATGCAGGCTCAATAAATAAAAGAATGTATATCTTGACAAGTTAAATATAAGAGTTACTTCAAGACTTCTCTGAAAAAAAAAATACCATATCTCTCATCTAATCTCATATCGCACAGATATGGAATTAAATGCTTAATTTATACACAGATTCCATCGGACAAGACTTACAAAGAGATATAACGGCGAGTCTGACAGTCTCGTTTCGGAGCAATTTGACTGACGGTAACGTCTCACCCGTTCGCGGGTTAGACGCAACATATTACTGATATCCGTTATAGCAGTGCGATGCAGTCGGACACGTATACGAGGTGCGCAAGAACGCGTCGCGAGCATTACTCGCGGCGCTAAAAAGCTCCCGGTAAGACACAACGAAGGATTATGGTCGCCAGCGGGATGCTGGCGGCGTGTGAGATGCAGGTCATCATCTCTCACGTCGGTTCCCTCCTCCCCTCTTGTAATGAAAGCCAAAAGAGAGGATCGGCGTGGCCCGAAGGACGGCAAGGAGGATAGAAGGAAGAGCCGTTGTCCTGCAGGACGTCCGGGCACCAGGTGGCCAGGATCGGGGCCCATTACGTTCGTGGATTAATTGTGATGCAAAAACTCACGGTGGCTAACGGAGTGATAGGAGTGTCCGTCTTCAACGGGTTCCGGGTTTGGCTCGGTCTTTTTGTTTCGTCGTCCGCGCGAGGAAGAGAGGATGTGTGTGCGGCATAAGTTATCAACGTGATTAAACAAGGGATTGCCCGATGCGTCCTGCAGCTCACGGGCAACGGTCAACCCGGTCGTTGCAGGTGGCGGATTTGAAGATGCGGCAAACTTCATTTCTCCAGCGCGAAGGGTTTATACATAGGTATATATGTGTACCTATATACATACATCTTTATTCGAAATTTCTTGAAGGTATTCTACACGAAAAGATACTTTCTGATATTTATTTCGAACTTTCTCTTTCTAATACCGTATGTTGAATACGAATTAAATAGCTAAAACGACTTGTATCAAGCTGTCACTTAAAAAGTTTCAGAAATACATCTCGACGATATTATTCTCTGTAATTATCGCACATCTCGTATCAATTTCGCGTTAACATTCTCGCGTCTTCCATCTCAAAAGCTCGTGGTAGTCGTTTCGTTCCGCACTCTAATACGGACACATCGCTTTAAAGCTGCGAAGGGTGAGAGTAGATGGCCCCGAGGGTGGTTGCCACGGCGGTAGTGGCTGTGAGGTTGGGTGCGGGTGGGTTTTGGGGGTTGGTGATTCTCTAAGAGGTCCAGCGCTCACACACGTGAGTCCGCTTTAGGGAAGGCGGCGGAAGGGAGGATGGCTGGTGGCGGCTCTGGTCCATGGGATGCCGGTATTGATCTTCTGGTCCACCCGCACCCCCAGAAGTCTCCCCTCGACCACCGTAAAAGGAGGGCGGATAGGGTGGGTAAGATGTCAGCGTGCGTACATACAAAGTAGCCCACCAAGCTCGTCCTGCCAACGTGTACGCCAAGTGGAGTCTTGTACATTGTCTGTGTTAAATAAGTTATCCTAGGGGGGCGCGTTACCTTTTGTACCTGCATCATAGTTTTTGGATGATACGAGACCCGCGAGTCTCACCTCCTGGGACTCCCCTTTACGTGGATTAGGTCGCGCTATGTGCGTATTATTGATTGAATTCGGCTATTTTTTTCAGACAGTTTGATAAATTCGTAATGCGTCTTTTTTTTTAGTCGCTTTCCTTAGGACAAGTTTTCCTGCAAGTTTTGTGTTATCGGAATTTATCGCAGAAATGTTAAATCATACATTTAAAGTTATAAAATTATGGGATTAAATGGCGAGTTTAGAATTGTTAACTTCGTCGAGTTAAGCAAGGCGATTAGCATGCTTTAGTAAGCATGAAAACAAATATCCATTGAGGGAGAGAAAGAGAAAGAGAGACAAAGCTATCTTTCGATCATTTTTGAAATTACAGTCCTTCTCTTCATTAGATATTAGCAAATTATTTTTCATATACAATACCATTTTCAAATGTATTACTAATTTCCTGTGTAACTCAAATTGCAAATTATACTTTCCCAATGATAATAAATCATTAGGAAAATGTGTAATTCTTTCAGTTAAAGGACCGAGATGTCGGCAAGTTTTCCTGTCTTACGATTTAAACCGCGTTTACGATAAATCAAAGACCTCCTCTCCAAATCGCGCTGCGAATCCAATACATCATTTTCGAGATCCTAGAAGCCAATGCATCATCCGTTACTCAAGCGAGGTCCGTTTGTCACGTAGCGTACACGTCGGTAATGTCCGACTTATCGTTGCGCCGCGCGTTCGAACGCGATACGAAATCCGGTCGATGATTTACACCTTGTCATCGGGTTACCCGGTATCCTCTGCCATTGTGTAACCGAGAGCCCCGCTCGATCTGTTCCGGAGAATGTACGCGTGCGTGTATACGATCTACCATCCCTTGACAGGAAGAAAGGACAGAGGCACGCATCAAGGACGCAGAACCGTAATTATCCTCCTGTTCGCTCACGTACTTTGGGGCGCCGATGCTTCTCGTTACGCTCATGCCGGCACGTAAGCGTGAATAATGTAAGGAACGAAGGCCGAGGGAGGGAAGAGGAAGGAAAAAAAAGGGACGCGTGGAAAAAGCCAATAAGGGCTGTGTCCGGCGCGGGAAAACCCTACGCGCGGATACTCCCTCGGGTATCGGAGTTATTCCTTACGGAAAGTCCCTCCCTCTCTCGCTTTTCCTTCGCTCACGCACTCACGTTGCTCGGCGAATTTTTCCAACGTGGGGAAAATTCATAATGAGCGCGTCCGCGGTAGTTTATCTATGAACGGATTATCGACTTGGTTCGTAAGACTTTTAAAAAAAAGAGGGAGAAAAGAAGAGCGAGCAAACGAGCGCGATTCTTACATCTCTCTCTTCTTGTATATCGCGAGAAATAATATAGTTCCGTAATGATTATAGAGATACAGAGCTGTTATATTGTCAGTGGTTAGCTTAATCTCTATCTTAATTTAATCTCTGTAAAATATTTTAGACATAATTACGCCTCGATAACGATTTAATCCTTCTAGCGAGGATGGTGTGTTGCATTTAAACGATGCGAAGTGTAAACTTTCAATGGAAACGTGCGACTTTCGATTTAAACGCATCTCCCGGGCGCCTCTAAATTCTATAATCGCCGCGGTAATTCGCACCGTTATCGGTCGACGTGATCTAAAACGCCGACGCTCCCGGAGCGACCGCTTAACGATCAATTATATCGCGCCCGATAACGCTCTCGCTCCGGAATGACTGAGATAATGAATTTTCCCTCACCATCCCCGTCCCTCTGGCCTCCGCACGTAATAGCGTGGAGCTATGCTGTCCAGGAACATCCTCTCGCACGCTCGCCTATACCTATCCAACCCCACCGCATACACGCGTGCAAACTTGGTGCACACACGCGCGGATGTCGCGCGCGTCGAGCACTTGCGCGCCAACTTGGCACGGCTCTGGAAGCAATTTACA
This sequence comes from Cyphomyrmex costatus, assembly GCF_001594065.2. Taxonomy (NCBI): domain Eukaryota; kingdom Metazoa; phylum Arthropoda; class Insecta; order Hymenoptera; family Formicidae; genus Cyphomyrmex; species Cyphomyrmex costatus. Next base: position 332,007 of record NW_017279708.1, read on the forward strand.
TCCCGACGTCTCTCCTCACACAACTGCGAGAAGGGGTTGGTCGAGACCGAGGAGAGGGAGAGGGCTGGAGGTGAAGGCGACGGGGAGGGCCGAGACGGCACTGGAGCATTGTAATTCAAGTAATGTAAGCTTTATGCAAAATACATGTTAGTTAGGAGAGCACGAGAGATAGGGCTACCCTCCTTTCCACCTCGCTTCTCTTCCCGCGCGACCCTCTTTCCTCCCGCGCCTTCGTTCCGTCCTTACGTGCCCCTCTGTTCAAGTCTACAACGTTACTGGTCTCTCTCTCTCTCTCTCTCTCTCTCTCTCTCTCTCTCTCTCTCTATCTTTCTTTCTCGATGCCTTTCTCTGTTCCTCTTACTATCAGAGCGATCCCTAAACGTGGCGGAGGGACTACGTAGGCGTAAACGCAAAAGCACCGCCGTGGACACGTGCCAATGTGTGCTTTACGGAATGTAAACTGCGTTTTTATTTATAAGATATTGCACTAATAAGAATAACGGTTGTGTTTGTATGCCGGGGTTGTGTTATGAAGTCAATAAGCTTCGTGTAATAAACTCGAGGATGATTTGACATCGAAATTATGAAATACGATATTATTTAGACTTTTATAAAACATTAAGTTATTTTACGTAAAAATGTGCATTGCATAAACGCGCATGTGTCTTACGACTTTTTCCTTCAATGCTTACACAATCCTAAGTCAATCTTGAACAAAACCGGACTCTGCAATGGCGTAGCCAAACAATAGAGTCTTTTGGAATTTTTCTGACACTTTCTTGGATTTAGTCAAACACATAATATACAAAAAGAATTTTTTTATGTGTTTTATAAATTAAATTAATTAAATATTATCTTATATTTATTTAATAGCTGATTAATGTTACTTAAATGAGAGTAATTGTTTGTTTTATATAGCGTAGAACTTTTAATCACTTTAAATGTTGATGTTTTACTAATTTTAAGTAAATTTTAGAAGTATAATATTTAATGATTTATAATACATAGAAAATCACGATGTAAAAATTTTATACAGTCGTTAAGTAATGATAAAAAAAAAACAAGCAATTTTGCGCCGTGTAATGATAATATTAATTTTACATATACAAATGTAGAATGTATTCCTATCTTTGTCTTACATCGTTAATCCGAAAAATAGCCTCCGGGGTATCTATCGCTTGGAATCAGAAGGGGGTTTGTAGACCTTGACTCATATATATGCGAAAATTATATAACATGGCACTCCTCTGAAAAAACGTCAAGCACCCACATTGGAAAAATCTCGTAAATAATCAGAAAGACCACCTCGACTGCCATAAGAAATCCCTCTTCATTTTGAAAAATTGATTCTTGCGTTGTTGATAAAAATAGTTTATTCGAATTTAAGAGATTGTTTTGTCTAAATTTTTACACAGACAATTTGAAAAGAAATGGTACACTATAACATCATACTTGTATGTACATTTCACTTCTATACGTTCACTTGTTTTTATGTTCACTTAATTTATCAACTTAAGATATAAGATACTTCGAATCTTAAACAATACTTTCTTAGACAAACGATACTTGACAAAACGAGAAATGTACCAACGAACGTGAGAAAATTACCGATACTGCGTCTCTCTTAATGTTACCGTTTATTTTGACTATTCTTTACCATCTACCGACTCCTCTACCGCGCGCCGCCTTGCAAAGAAAGAGGAGGAAGACAAACAAGAAGAAGAAGAAGAGAAGAGCAAGAGAAAAAAGGTTAACGATTGGATCCATTTTTACAGATCGCAGATGTCAAAACTCCTTCGCGTCCTTGGCTCTCGGTCTTCTTCTCGATCATGCATCGCGACGTCTTGCGAATGACACGCAACTTCAATTAGAATCGCAACGATGTTACGTTACGCGTCGCGGAGTAATTTACTCGGCGCGGCGTGTAGAAAACAGGCGTGACAGGCGATGCCTGGCAGTCGGAATCGTTCTGATCTTGTGCTACGTCGTCATTATCGCGAAAGCCGCTTTTTAGCTCAGATATTTGGAATGTCACGCAACGCTACGCGATATGTTTTCTCGGTGCACGCACCGCATTTAGTTCCCAGAACGCTGCGTGTCGTCGGAGCCGCTATCGTTAAAGGAACCACATTTACACACACACACACACACACACACACACACACACACACACACACACACATCATACGCATGTATACGCGCCACGAAATTAAATATTTCAAAGTGACTAGTACAATTTTCGAGTGCTTCTTAATTCTTAGCTACTTTGTGCACTCACACACACAAACGCTTTTATTTTCGTATCATTTTATAAACGGTTTGCGTGTCTCTTCCATTTTCTTTAACATTGTCGTAATGCAAGAGAGTAAATCTCGTTGCCAGGCATTATTTTGTGGCCTCAATCTTAATGAGTGCTATTAGTGCCAGCAAAATTCTATAAACCTCGGCCGATGAATCATTTAGGTAAACCGCTCTATGACACTAATTATTAACGGCGTTTTGACCGCCGCCTCCTCTCGACTACCCCCGCTGTCATGCCGCAGCATATCTGCAGCCATAAGATCCCGTATCTAATTTGCATGGGGCTTAAGCCGAGCTCTCGTCCCTAAGATCATGGAAGCGACTTTCGGCCGTGGAGGCTCGGCCAAGTCGCCACCGGGGGTGGCACGTATATACGGAGATGAGCTATACGGGCAGTTCTGACCCCCCCCCCCCCCCCCTCCAGCTGGCGCTATATACTGAATCCTAATGCTCAATCTCAAGATAAACGCGCGATCCGACCCCATCCGCGCCGTTACTGCCTCCCCAATCATATGGGGTTCTATGTACCGCTTTATGTATCTAACCTTCTTATTCGATCAGTGGGAGCTAACAATCGAAGGGGTAATAAATGCCGGAAGAACGCGAACTATTTATAGAATGAATATATGAGAAACAGTGCTATGGTGAAATTATAGACTATCTAATTTTTTAATTACAATCTGTTATTTATTTGTCTAATTCCACCATGAGCAGTTACATTCCAAATCTATTATTATTTACAAGCAATTAACATTCTTGTCTTTCTTATCTTCAACATATATAAATAATTGAAATATAATATTGAAATTCTGAGTTTTATATAATTTTTCTAATGATTTTTCAGTTGTTCATAAAGACAAGGACAAGAATAATTTTAAGAATGTGACATTCACAAATAAATAACCAATTTTACCTTTTTATACACGTAATAATTGGGAAAATGAGATTCTTAATTTTCTTTATGTTATTCCTGCATGTGCATGCAATTACAATGTTTATCGTTCTAAATTCTCGACATTCGCAGTATCTGACTGTCCTGCCAGGCATCTTCATTGCACCGTGCACCGGAATTCCAGAATGCCATATAAACACAACAAACCTGCGACCAACTTAAAACGAGGGGGAAAGGGGAGGAGAGGCTGCAGTGCCCTATGAAAATTTGTTAATTCAGAAAATCGCGCTGTAAACTACACAAACAAAATTGAACGGGTAAACTTATAATGGCATGGAAGGAGAGAAAAGGGGGACTCGGTATACAGCGTCACTAAGACATTTCAGCGAATCGTCGATCGATGAAGAGAAAGAGAAGGGCAGACGAAAGAGAGGGAAAGATAAAGAGACCATACCGTCGAAATTCGACCCTGGACAGACACCGAGGCGGGTATTCCGTGACGCGAAGATTAAAGCTCGCGTGTATATGTGTGTGAGTGAACTAACTCTGTCACGCGCGGACAAGCTATACTTACATTTACACTGTGATACGAATGAGTTAGACATGCGTTCACACTTATTATACGAACCAACTAGGCGATAGTTTTGATACAGTATGTTTACATTTGAAAAATAGTCAATTTTCTTAACTTTTCTAAATAATGTAATATTTTATAATATAGCATTGTATATTAATACATCAATCTCAGAAATAACACACGCGCACGAATGACGTAAACAAATTCTAATAAATACCTTCATCAAGCAATGGATTAGTTTCTGTTGCGAAAAAGGTACGTCAAAATTGAGAATAATATATATCATATAATTTTATATGTTATAAAATTTCAATCTTTGACGATATAATAATTGCAGTATTTTTTAATATATCGTTTACTGCCGGTATGCTTGCATGAAAGTTTAATCTCACTAAAATTATATATCGCTCCTAAACTCCTAACTTAAGTTTACGCGTTCGAGGGAAAACTCTTAATACAAAGTTTCTCCTTCAACTAAATATATTTTGACTATCCGACTATTATGAGTAAACTTTTCCGCTCGTGTTCCGGTAAGTGTATTCTCCGAAAATTCCACACGTCGGCAAAGGGAAGCATCTACGTTTCGACCACATCGTCGACATGTCACCGGCGCGGCGTACCCACACATTCACTAGCGACACACACGTGCTTGCGCGAACACGGACGCATGCCGACGCGCGTAGAATGTAATTAAGATAAATTAGCGTTAAGGGGAATTGGGCTGTGGAGCGCGAGGGTGGAGGAACGCGAAAGGGTGGCGGCGATTGTGTGCGTCTGTGTACCTTATATATATGGACACGTGTGCACGCGTGCACACGTACACGCTCTTATTACATCTGCCTATCATGCATACACCCACATATAAGCATACGGACGTGTGAGAGTTCATGCGAAAGCTCGAGTATGTGCCTTATGAGTGTGCGTGCAAAGGAGAGCGGGGTGTGGGGGAGGGGGAGGGGGAGAGCAAGAGACACGTAGAAGGATGGCAGAGGGTGGTCGGAAAATGCGGGGGTGGACGGTTTCGAGGGAGGCTACGAGGGAATGTCGGGCGGTAGAGCGTGTATGTGGACTCTGTACTTCGTACGAGTAAGCCTCGTCGGCGTTACGGCACGCTGGAAGCTTAATGATGCATGCCGCCGGCGCCAAACGAGCATCCACTGATAAAGCGATGACCAGGAAGGGGTACGAGGGCGAAGGGGGACCGGCCGACCGACACGAATCTCTTTCCGTGCATCGACTTAGGAGTTATCGAAGGAGATACATTGAACGCGATCTTCTCGCGTCCGGAGAAATGATTGATTCGAGAGCATACTTCATTAATATGAAGACTGTTTTAGAGATAGAACAATGGAATTTTGGTGAATTCTACTACTCTTAACGATAGTATTGGTATTGTCGTTGCACGCTTTTTTACTATATACTCTCTAAAACTTTTAAAATAAATCTCATTCGGAAGAGTAAAATTTCACTCTTAAAGATTAAGAATTGTACCACTCTTTCTCAAAACTAACTTGATTTTCTCTCTTTAGAGTGAGGTTCCGCTCCAAAGAACTTAGAGTATTCTCTATAATACCTGCGCAACGATAATATTAATTTTGATACTAAGAGATTGTTATTAATAAGAATTTTGAATGATTTTAATACAGCAAAATAAATGTTAATAAATTCATAACAAATCTGAATTTTCATAAGACTTCTCTAGTTACAATGATGCGCCAACATTATCAAAATCTCACTAAAAATACGTTGCCTTTTACGTATGTCTTAGCTAGAGTCCTAGATATCAGAGAAGCGCAACCGATGTTCCGCGTCCTGATTGGCAGATGGCTGTCAGTTAATCATGACATTCATTCATTGGTATTAAAAATGGCTGACTAATAGACGATTGGTGGATTTCATAGTTCGTCTGCGAACGACGCCATTTTTAATACTGTTTTTAGTAATTTTGCGATACTGACTTAAGCCGGTTGCTCTTCTCTGATATCTAGGACTCTAGTCTTAGCAAAAGAATCTGCTGTAGATACGAAAATAAACATACTGTGTATTAAAGCTACGGCTATTGCAGTGCAATTCAATTGCGACTCTATATCAACTAATTGAATAAGTTGCTATTTTATAAACATTTTGACAACGATGTAGTCTTCCGTTGTTGCTAGACTTCTCCAAGCAAAGTGCCGGGATAAGAGATAGATGGATAAGTAAATAGAGAAAGTCGAGAAAGAGAGAGAAAATGACTTCGCTGTACAATCGCATCGTAGCGATATCTTACGCGTTCGCCACGAGGTTTGGACAGCGAGGAGAAACAATGCCTCAGGGATGCTGGGGCTGATGGACGCTTCCGATACGCGAGAAAGAGGGCGGACGACTGGGAGGGGGGAGGGGGTTGAAGAAGCATAGTAGCGCAAGAGAGGGATGGCGGTAAAGCAGAAGGCGAGAGAGGGATAGAAAGCGAGGTTATACCTCCCTAGTTTCGGCTATTATATTATTTAATTAATTAAGTTCGCGAGACCCTTCCAGGCCGTTCGCGTGATTAATAACATTGCATGGGCCGAGCGCTATTAGCTCGACCTCGGTCTGTGGATTTACGATGTTCCTTGACTATATGTATGTATACGTGTGTACATATACATTATGTTCTTAGACATCATCTGGACCAGTCAACGCCAAACGCAGAATGTCGGATGTTTTTGTTGCATGAGCAACGTTAATGGCGAGCAAACGTTGTGAATAAATATTCTTCCGTATTTCCGCAGAACCAAAGATCTATTCTGCATGTCCGCTTATTTTACACTGGCGATCATGTATATAATTGTTTAAGTTTAGAAATACTTCTAATTCTATTACGAAAATTGTACCCTAACGAGATGTTAAAACTAAAAAATTGGTACAAAAATCTGCACTTAAAAAAATTTAATGATTGAGAGTTAAATCTATGTTTAAATAAAATTACTGTATCGAACAACTGACAAATATTAAATTAGAGAGTCAATACTCTATTTATAACACACAATTATCGATATCAATATAATATAATTATTAATATTATAAGTATCTTGGAAAACATAAAGAAAGCAGAACTCTTTCTAACGAAATTTTATTGTTAGTAATAAAACGAACGTTTTTAATATAGTCAAGCAGTGTTCCGATGCTTTCACGAATTTTCGCAATAAAAGTTGAACCATGCATTCCGTCCCGACGGACGCGTTGGACGAAGTTCTCTTTTATTGGCAAAGAAGAGTGTAGTGCTCGTTAAAGACTCTTTATCTCGTTCCGCTCGAGAAATGGAACTGTCGCTGGTAACTTCGCCGTGAGAGAGAAATACCACGTAGCTCACTCCTTAGATAATTCAATGGCGATTTATTTCCATTACCGTCGAAAATCAATGTATCCTTTTCTACAAATCGTCGATGCGAATCCTTTCCTTATAATGACACAAGCGTGGAATCACAAGAAATATGATATATATATATATATATATATGTTTTTCACACAGCTTGAAATATTAAAATTAACATGTATAATATTCATGTATAATATTCATATCAATAGTAATAAATACATGAGAGTTTTATTAAAGAGAAAGAAAGCGAGAAGACTTAATAATAAAGAAAAACCATTAGGAAAATTCACATTCAGAATATCCATATATAAAGCGAGAGAATAAAAGCTAGATACTAATGATGTTGGAAGATTCTTTTCATAGGACGTCCATGAAAAATGTCTTTAACAATTATAACTGATTCAAAGAAATACCTTCTCTTTTTGACATTTAACGACGCACGTTTTTGGTATTAAAAACTTAATGATAAATCATTATGGTATTTCACTGCTGCGTGTATGATTCTTATTTACGTTCCTCATTTGATTGAATGTTTTTCAATGAATTTTATTTTTCTGTAGAATACAACAGAATTTCTCCCCAAGGAATTTCGACCCAAGAAATTTTTCTATACATATATATCTACTGTATATATATATATATATATATACATATATAATGTTTCTTAAAATTGTATCGTAAACAGCATATTACTTAAGTACCTTCTTAAGTACGAATATTATTTTTTTTATTTTCCTCTCGGGAAATATATCACAATGTTGGTTAATTTCTAAATGAAGAAAATGGTCGTCGTTGGATTTTAGCGGAGCTGGTTCACGTGTTCGTTACGAAATGATGTGCGAACGTGTCGCACAGCGAATCCCGGCCGCATTAGATAACTGCACCGTAAAACGCGGCACGAGATGTCGCGTACCGGAATGGAATACGAATAAGAATGTTAACCATTCGGACGTTGGAGGATGGGCGGCTCATTACTTCACAGCGCATTTTAGCTTCACACACACGTGGTTGCAGACGTATGCATACTTGACGATAACCCTTCTCGTATAATTTTGTCAAGATGACCCACTTTTCGTCGCGCTTTTTAAGCTCTTTGAGCTGTGCTTGTCCCGCGATAATGAGAACGTTAAAGTTCGTTATTTAACTTCCTTTGTACCTGCCGATATTAAAAAAGTTTAATGAAATTTAGAAGAACGCGAATAAAAAATGTAAACCCTACGAACGATTGAATATAGAAGAGTTAATATACAGTTTAAAAAAAAACTTCACGTAGAACTTGCCTTTTTATATTATATAGTGTTTTTTTTTTTAGATCGTTAGTCATCTAGTTGAGCCAAATTTTATAAGAAAAGTATTATTCAGAGACACAAACTATGAAACGTTTCGTATGTAATGTGTACTTACCATAAAAAGAAGAAATTTATTTATTGATTTATATATTGATAAATATTTAAAGAATTAGTACAATATTTTAAATGCCAATGATTGGTTCAAAAATTATGTTCTAACTTGTAATTTAGATATTAGATTTTAATTAAATTTTAATGTATCGATTTATGACAATGATCCGTAATTAATATACTTTGACAAGATGTTTATCAATAATTAAAACTTAACTCAATAATTAAAACCTTTCGATCTGAGTTGTGTCCACTCTTTCAAACACTATTCTATTAAACAAACTTTATATACGAGTGAAAAAAATAGCCAACATTATCTAAATCTGAAATTTCGAAGGCGCAAAAACGACTGGCGAAATCCTATTATCGAAATTGGATAGGGACGGAAAATTCAGAAAAAATGCAAATGCAGTTGTCGAATCGTAAAAGAGAGCATCATCGAGGGGAGTTGAAGTCCAGCCGGTCGTTTCGACCAAGATAAGCCAAGTCCATTTGCAATATCTAATCTCGTTGTAGACGACGTCTAAAGAGTCTCCAAGCGACACTTTACAGTTCGGTTCATTTCGACTTCCTGACTGGACTACTTAGAATAATGTATTTGATATGTATATTTATAGGTGTGTAGTTATTTACTTAAAAATCAACAATAAGCAGCAGAAATTGATTAGAAAAACTTACATTTGTTGTACTCTTTTAATTAAAAGTGTAACAATTTAATTTTTACAATACGCAAAGTAACATATTGATAGTTTGATCAATAAAACAATGAACATTGAAATTTTATTTAAGCATGTCGAAGAGAATTATAATAAGAAATTGTCATAAATTTTAAATGAAAAAAAAAAGAATAAACGATATTTTATTATTCATTACCAAAAACTACAGGATTCAATAATTTTTCAATTACACTTCTTTTAACACAGACACATGCAAATCATATAATTATATAATAATCAAAAAACATGATCCACTTTAAAATAACAGAGGAATCGATCCAATTCATGATAATGAAAAAAATACCGAAACATCATCGTATGGTAACACACCACTTCTGCGATGACAGGCTAACTTCTATCAACCCTCTGAAAAGCTTATCCGGGGTTATTGACATGCACCCTCGTAAAGATATTACATATTCCGCGTTCTCTGCGAGCAGATAACACCAACGTTTGCATTATTCCAGGACTCAGAGGGGTAGCCTCTTTAAATTAACTCTCGAGGATCTAAATTGGCTCCGGCTGATCGTAATTGGTGCATAGAGGAGTAATCGTCCGTTCAAGTCTACCTGCGCATTTTTGGGTCATCGAGGGTGAAATACGAACGTCAAATTAAACAAGGTATTTTGCTATCGTGTCGTTAACTCGGTCACTTGTTAAAAAAAGATTAGGTACAAAAATACACATCACCATGCAGACTTTTTAGTTAAAAAATTTTACTTTAAAAATTTAGACATCATTGTCAGATGTGTGTTCATTCTTAAGGGTCGTTTTCACGGATTAGTCACGTTATATTGAAATGAAGAAATATCGACCAGCAGCAACGAGTTGCTCCAAATCCTTTCAAAAGCCGAATCGACGTCTCGGGGGAAGATGATCCCGTCTAGTCACGTCAGCGCGAATAATTATCGGCGAGGAAATAGCTCTGCAAGAGGAGGAACGCATGCACAGAAGCGCGCGAAGAGAGAAGAAGGAACGATCGTCGTGCCGGCGACAATCGGTAATTTCTTCGGTCATCGATCATCGCTGCGTCCTACCGTGATTGGCCGAGCGGATGGGGTTGCGGCCGGAATACGACGCGCCGATTGGCCCGGGACCAGAGTGAGAAAATCTCTCGCTGCGGAGTTCAATGCCTGTCCGACGGGATGATTTATCGCAATGACGCTCTTCTCTTCGTTGGCTACATTTTCCCACCGATACGATGACACGTCCGCGAAACTCTGCATTTCTGCGCGTTGGCGATTTTCGAAATTGGCGACGGTCATTCGGTGCGTCGCAGAAACTGCTGCACATGGACACCATGTGAAAGAAATATGCTTCCTATAGGATATTAGATACAATATCATAAGAGTTTCCTGCAAATATAGGCATCCTAACTATTTTTTCAAAAAAAAACTATTATTTTTTTCTTTCCGTTTTAAAAGAATGACGTGTTGTTAATTCAAGAAATATGTTTACCAGATGTCCGACAGGCATCAAATTTTCAATTGTTTCACTTGTTTTTCCTGTTTTTTTGTGTGAGTATTACTGTTACACAGATGTTCTATAGACTTTATTGAATGAAAATAATCAAGAGACGCATAAAAAATAACACATATGTAAATGTGGTATAAATGAAAAAATTAATTGCAAAACGAAAATCTATAGCTATATAATTGCATTTATATTTTCATTTTAAACAAACCTTAATGAAAAAAAGAGGACAATTTTAATCCTTTATACTATTCGTTATGCCACTTCTTTAATTAATAAAGCGCATATTATTTAAGCGAGAATCTTAAACTTTGTTGTAACCAAGTCCAACTATAAAAATTTTAACACATGTTACTTCTCTCGTTTTATAAAGTAATAAATTCTCAATGCGCTATATTTATTCATTACGGATTCATTCAAAAGAAATAATAATAATAGGATGGATTCTTGGGAAGTAACTAATATCGGTGTCTCACTCAAAATTTTAGAATGAATTTGTGATAATAAAGCGATTGAACGTGCATCATCATGTATACCATGCTACGTTGGCGTGCTTGGTAAGACATAAAGACCACCCTGATGTCGTTTCCCACCTGAGATTTCGCATAATACAGCATGGATACATACTGCTCGTGCTCCCCCAGTGCAGGTACTAGAAACACCCGATATACAACATTGTTCGCGAAACAATGGAGTTTGCGTCGGCACCCCACTCTTCGTTCCACCTCACCGAAATCCCTGACGCGACTTCGTGCCTGGGTATCCCCCGCGAACAAGTGCACTTGGGCCTTCTTATCGCCCGGCCGACGATGCGCCACAGCAAATTATGATTGCCCTAATTTCCTTTGACTCACGATTATCCGTTCTTTCCCGTGACATCGTGACTCGCTGGCACACGAAGGACAAGATAATTCTCAGAAGAACCTCTCTCAGCTGACGGATGAAAATTGATGTCGAAATAGAAGTCACGCGTTAATGCTATGTTACTTGTTGCAGTAAGCAGACTTGAAATTATTCATTCACTTGCTGTATGATGTCAAAAGTTGTATACGTGTATTAAACATATGTTCTAATTTTTTCACCATTATATTATAATTCAAAGTTCATTATTCATATGCCTAATATTGCACTTTTTAATTAATTTTTTAAATTATTTTTATAGTGTATTGTAATTTTATGTTGTTACAAAATATGGCAGTCTTGAAATGATATTTAAAATTTTAAAAAGTGAAGTAAAATGACTCGAAAAATTAAAATAAGAAGAGTAGAAGAAAACAAAATTGAGACTCTATGCGATAAGTCAATATGCAACTAATGTCTTGTTATTGGTTAAATGTTACAGCTCACGATGTATAGCGGCAAGTGAAACATGAATAATAATAAATGCGGTACTAAAGACGAACGATTGGCTATGAATATTAGATAAGAGGGAATATTGGATAAAGAAAGTTCCATGCTAATATTCGCGTAGCGGGGTGTACAAAACTTTCGAAGTGTAATACTTAGGCGTCATAAATTCATTTAAACCCCCGGTGACGTAATATTTTGCCAAGACGTTCAGAATGGAGTTAAACGCGCGAGTCCTGAACAAAGTTATATTATCTTCGAAGAAACTTGCAACAAGCAAATCTGCGAGAAAAAAACGGATAATATTTTTTCGTGCAGATAAGTTAGTCCGGTAAAAATTTTCTCAACAATGTACGATGAAAATAATTTGAAGCCAATTAAACCTCAATAAATTATTAAATAAGCTATTAATTGTATACAAATAGATATTTTTCATATTAAAATAATGCATTGTATTGAATTTGCATAATTGTATATAAAGATTCTTTAAAAACCTAGAGTAAAATTAATATTAATAAAACTTTACGTAAGTAATGATTTTAAACTCGATTACAATTGATAATTATTTTTGAAAATCTCGAATAATAATCGAAACATAGATTCAACTGTAACGAGTTCTAAATGTAATTTAAAGAAATATTAGCATCCACGGTAAAAGTTATAATTTAAGTTAACGTAAATCGTAATAAACGGTTATATTTAATTACCTTTGGAAATAAAATACCAAGAATGCGGAAGCCATTCCTTTGGTAATAAAATGTTTTCACGTCGACCATTATCGCCGTAATCCTTTCCGGGATATTAATAAAACTGGACGAAAGAATTTACTTTGTGTTCTACAGGCAAACAGATGAAGCTTTAATCGATGTGACACGATATCTCCAATGTTCTCGTCTCCTCAGCAAAGAAATGAATCATCCATCATGATTCGTTAGAATCTTTTCTCTCAATAGAATGGAAACTTTGTCCACACACGCGATAAATTGAGAGATTACAATTCGAGCATTGATTTATAATCTTGATTATTCGTATCTTTATATAATATAAACAAATAGCTATTTGTCATTTTTCCTTTTGTTCTTTATTACTTTTTTGTTATTTTTCTGTTTTTATCTCTGTTCTTTTTTTGAGGTTTTATTACTAGTTTCTAATATTGTACAATATTAGAATTTTATGATCTTATTATGGCTAAACAAGGATTATATATATTAAAGTTTTTCTAATAATGTATGATGTATGTGTGTGTCGGCTTTATTACTATCTAAAAATATCCAAACAAAATCCAATTAGATATGTAGAATTTTAATAACATGTACTTTTATGTTCTCTTTTATAGCGCATAAAACCGTAGTAAACTAATAGTTCTTTTTCATAAATATGATTAGTTGCGTATTAAAACTTGACATTTAAAACATCATTCAGAACATGTCCTAGTAGCAAATATAATTATTAAATGGTTTTAATAATAGTCAATTTTATCCTAATATCATCTCCCTTTTCGAAAATAAATATTTCAAAAATATATTCTTTAATTATGTCAGCTATGAATTAAGTTTAGATGATGTTTGTACGTTTATGCTGATCTTTCGAATTGCATTAGAATGTATTTCAACAATACAAAAGTAAATAAATTACTCTATCGCGTATTCAAAATCATTATATTTAAAATAAAGCGAAAATTATATCCTTTACTGTTGTAAGTTGTTAGTCCATTTTTTATTTCCATCTCTCTCCTGTCTTGAATTTATTTGAATTTTTCGGATATCATTGGCAAATTTTCGCGTGAAACAAAGCGGACGTGGACAAAGGATTTTTGTGCCCCGTTCTCGTTGGTGTTTCGCGTTCCTGCGCTCCAGGACGAGGACTATAGCGGGGGCGAGAGCCGGATCAAGACGCGAGACGGAGAAGAAGAAGAAATCGAACCGCGGTCTCGCATGGCGGATCAACGACGCATCGAAAATTAATGTGAATACCACGAAACTGGTCCCCGCGGTATTCGCCCGCGGGAACGGTATTTCTGTATTTACCAATAGTATCGATAATAATTCTTCGTTCTCCGCCCTTTTTTTTCTCTCTCGTGCGTCCGACGATAAGATCTCCCTCGTGGGAGACGCGACCCCCGGAAATTATAGGTTTTCGCGGTTTGAATTATTTCCTGCCTCATCTCGCGAGTGAAACCTTTGCGCTCCGTAAGGAACGCAGTCACGATAGGAATGGGACAGATTGGAGCTCGTTGTGCTCCCCTCCCTCCCTCCTTCCCACCCTTCGTTGCACGAACGTGAGGGTCATGCGAGACGCAGGTGTTGATCACGAATTAATCCTCTTGATTCTGTTCGCATATCACACACTAACCGCAGCGTTGATAACAAGCTTCAATTTACACATCAAAGCGCATAAAACAAGTAAAACGATACATTTATTACAATTTACTCTTTACGGACTAAAAACACACACACGTCGAGCATTATACATTCATGATGCTTCTATATCCAAGCTACTTAATTATTATGACCATTTTTCATTAGGAAAATGACACTTTTGACTGATAAAATGTCACTCAATCTTTTATTACACCTTCAATTAAATATTAAATTTCAATTGAATTAATAATGTTACTGTAAAATATCACGTTTCCTTCATTTTACATGAATTCGTAATATCGTTTTCGTACATTCGATTTCATATAGGTCGTAATTATTTGTGCAGAAGATGGCGAGCGGTAGCCTATGCGGTGAATCGCGATTGAAATTCGTGGAAAACGTGTGAACGAACTTTAATTGTGCCGCGCAACGACAAACAAAAGGAGCGAGAGTACCTCGCTGCTCGGAGGTGGTTTCCCCTTATCCCGCGCGTATACCTTTCTGAACCCTTCGCATCTTCTCGTACACTCTCTCGAATCGACCGGGAAGGGAAAGGGAAGAGGTGGGGAGAGAACGTTCAAGGTTAAGGCAAATCGCGCCGCGGATGACGTCAGGATGCAGTTAAACTAGTTTTAGTTTTGGTCCAGCCGCTCCGGAACCAGGCCCGGACAAAGAAGACGCTGTGGGAACCATAGAGGAAAAGGGCGGGGGAAAAAGAGAGAAAGAGAGCGAGTGAGCCCGGAGGGGGAAGGGGGGGGGGAGGGAAGGAGTGACGTGGTGGAAATGCGAGATCTTTTCCAGAGCGGGATCTGACGCTCGGCATCGCTGCGTTTCCTTCTAATCGAATTTCGGTTTGTCCGATCGTTTCGACAATAACGATAACGATGAGAGAGGAAAGGAAAAAGGCTGCGGTAACCTTGAAACGTCAGCGTCCGGAGAACGCTTGATTAACTGGTTCTTTGTTGCTAACTAGACGCCGCCGTCGTAAAATGCCCGTTTGCTGAAATTACTATCGCCCGAGTGACTCTGCCCGTGATATATAAATATTAATGTCTGCGCAGAAAGAGAAAGAAGACGTGTAGATAAAGAGGACGTGTGTTTCGATGTTTTGTCCTTTGGCTCGAAGCCTATAGGTCCTTGGTCAAAATATAAAATCGCAAATGTAAAATCTCTCATCACCATGTCACGTAAAAATTATTATAGGTCACCGCCGAAGAGAGAAATTAGCATTCATTTCGTGCTTGATATAGCGCTATGTAAAACCTGTTATTACACATATATGTGATATTGCTATTATATACACATATGATATAATAATAGAGTTTACAGCATCTGTGTATTATTGTATTTATTATATCACAACTATATGATATGATAATAGTCATAATTTTCTTTCTTGCAAATATATAGATATCTCTTACATAAGGATAATTATTATATACAATAAATCTGTAATATATAATTAATTTATATGAGGAAATGATTAATAAACCTATAGACACATTTATGATGTAAATGTGTGTTAATCCTTTTCAAAATTAAATCTGCTTTAGTAATATATTAATTCCTTTCATGAATCATAATCGTTCGCATAATATAAAGTTTGAAAATTTGTGGAAAAATAAGGGATTTAATATAATATTGTTATCTATGAAGTATTCTATGTAGAGCGTTCAGAGGAAAATTAAATTACAGCTGATTGACGTAGATACACTCGGCGCTCAGTGTGCTGCCGCCTTCCAAGTCTTCTCGATTATTATTGATTCGTCGACGTGACGCACTCGCGGAAAGACGTCGACTACACAACAGATCTGGAAGAAAAAGGAAAGGCGATGCGACACGTGCCCAAGTAACATCGGGCCCAAGTCGTTGGCCTGTCGAAGAGCAGCGCGCGAAGAGCAGTGCGACGGGCCGCGAGTAAACCAGCAATCATACAGTGGTCCAATTACCATAAGAAGGGCTCTAATTTCACACAATGCTCCCTTTTTTCTCCCCAGGGCGGAATACGGGCTGACCATGATCGGACGGGTTGCACGTGGCCGAGAAAGGTCGTTCGAGCCTTTCGATCGACTTTCACGATTTCTCAATAAGTTTCTCAATGGCTCTCGAAGGGTCGAGGCTTCTCCCTCCGCCCGGCCAATATGCCTCCTGTGTGACAAAAATTTGATACGGACGTGCGGAAAGATGAGGCTGTCGAGATTCTCAGTGACGGTGATCAACCTTTCATTAAGTGCGCGGGATCAGCGCCATACGTGACCCCATTCGCACCTTTTGCCGTGTCCTTTGGGGAATAAAACGGCACCTTTCAGTGAGAAGTGTCCGTTTGTCGTAATCGCGGCTTGTAGACACTTCTGACAATAGCATTGTACGTTATGGTAATCTTTTGGGTCAAGCACCTTTTTAATTCGTTAACGTATAGGATGCGATGGACGATGAATTGAAAAATAGGTCGATACATTGAATTGACGAAGTAACAATAGTATGATAATTACAAATGTTTTGATGATTCTTTTACTCGATTATACGCATCAGAACGCTTTCTCGATTTCGCCAAATGTCGAACGCACATGCCTATCTCGCTTAAGTTTTACAAGTGTACATTAGTTGAGAAATTAGACAGATGTTCACATTTTATTATGTCTTAACACTCGATGAAATTATCTGTCGTAATTCCAAGCAGTGTGTCAATGCACAAAACCGCTCTCAACTAAATTACACGAATTGAATATGCAGAAAAACTGCACCTGATTACCCCGTCAGTCTTCTCAGAGAACGCGTTCGCTGACGAGAAAAATGTCCGGTGTCGGGCGAGGAATAAACACGGGTTTAAAAGCAAGAGAGGTACATAATAGCGACGCGCGTAAAAGCATTTAGTTCGCGCTCTGAACGAAGCGAGAGGAAAAAAGGAAAGAAACGGGAAAAGGAGGCTAGAGGTTAGCGAGGGTCGCGTCGCGTCGCGTCGCGTCGCAGGAAAGGGAGGCTGGGTTAGAGCCGGTAAGGTGGAGGACGCATTTAACGCGGTGGGGGGTAGGGTGGACGATTAAAATTTCAATTCGTTTTCCGCGCGAACTGACTCAGCCTTTCTATTCGTTCTTCTTCAACGCCACCCGCGTTCTTCTCATCCCGTGGTCCTCTCGGGCCAGGCACCGCCAAATGACAGCCCCCGACGTCGCGGAGGAGAACCACTTTGTTATAATTTCCTTTAATGATGCCCCCGGTGGTCGACCCTCATCCCCCTTTGCCGAGCTCGCGGAATATTTTTTATTACTCTCCACGATCTCTGACGGTTCGCGACCAGACGGGCCTCCATGTTCTTTCGCGAGATTGAGCCACGGAAATGCGGCTCACGAAAGCTTTGGCCATGCGTTGAAAAAATTGTAAAGAAAATTTTTTCCACCGTTTTATTCTTTTCGTATTATTTTTGTAACTAGCGAAGATCATGTTTAATCGTAATAAAATTTATGTTGAAAGACAATGATGTTATAAATGCAATGGAAACCAATAATTCGTTTACCACATTATAAATTTTCTTCTTTGCAAAAAATATAAGAAACAAAATTAGTATAATATTTTCACATGCTAAGAATAATTATAGTATGTACCATTATGTATAAATTTCCTCTTTAGAATTTAGAAATTATAACTTTTGAGACTATCTATTAGCTCTTTCTAAAAGAATTTTGTATTACGATTTTTTAATTTTTATCTAGAATATTTTAATAAAAAAACTCGAAAAATTCTACAAAATAAATTAGAGATGAATAAATCTCCGACAGCGTAAAAGCATCTCAAATTCTCGACTTTTTCATTTAAATAAAGCTGTTTATATGTTTCATCTTCATTGTTATATCACGTGTTTCTAGATTTGCGAGCAAAGCCACTATACTTTCATATGAGCAAGAAAAATACTTAGAAATGAGAAAACAATTTCATTATACGACGCTAAGAGAAAACAGAAAAGGAGAAAAGAAAGAGGCTACGTGCGGAAGGACGAAGGTGTACGTTGTCGCACGTGTTACGAGAAGTCCCGCGTCGTAGGACTTCGTGACACGAAGGACTGCAGAGGTTCGGGGGCTAGGGTGAGACTTCCTTAATAAAATGGGGCGCAAACGCCACGCCAGCGAATATCTAGCTGATAGTGGTTCGGTCAGCTCAGCGTCCACTTCGAAAATGCCGAGTGGAGGCTGGAGGGTGGCGCAGGCGGGGAATAGCTAAAACGGAATTCGTAGAAGGGTGGCTGCTGCTTAGGTTGATTCAATCTACCATCTCCCTCTTACTGGCCGATGACCTTTTCGACGAATCTTAACGCGTTAGTGGATAAAAATCGTAAAATTAAAAAAAAAAAAAGATAAATTACGAGCGATGATTTGAAAAATAAGGATTTCTTAATTAAAACTTACAGCTATTAAAGAAAGTATCTAATATTTACTTAGAGTGATAGAATTTTCGTGCTTTTGTCTTGACTATTTGTGAGACCTTTAATTTATTTAATATTAATCGTTTCTTAATAAAGATGGTTGACAAATATAGCGAAATATTTAAAAACTTTTTACAATATTTTAATTGCGGAACATTAAGTTTCTTTTTACAAATTATTAATAAATAAATTAATAATAAATAAAAGTATTATAATTATAATATGCAATACGTATAACTATGGGGATGCAATTAAATTTTATATTTCAAATTAATTACTCCTTTACAAATTAATGTAACATACATACAATTAGAAAAATAGCGGAAAACCTCAATCAGCTGTTCATTGCGAAATTGTAGAATGAACCCAGCTGAGCGTAGGTATAAGGTATACTTTTAAAACCGAAAGGTTAATCGCGCTACGCTACCTGATTCTTACTTCCAATCATTTAAAGGTATAACCAGTCAGGTGACACTCATTCGTTTTGACACGTGCTCTACATCACCCACACACATGTGAGGTAAGGTTTTCTCCCCTTGCATCAGGTTATCGTGCAATAAACATATTCATAGTTGAAGTAAAGGGTTAAACGCGCGTGATGGTGGATATGGTTGTATCGGGCAGAGACGGTGGGTAAGAGGTCGGGATAGAAGACCGGGTCGCATTCCGCATTCCGCATACGCAAAGTGCACAGGTCGAGGAGAGCTGTGTTCGCGCGTGAAAAAAAGATATCACCAAAAAATGCAAGGTTACTCACGTTCTCTTTTTATTCAACTGAATGGCTTTGCGAGAGAGCTAGATTTATAATAGGTGTGATAGAAAAGGACGAGAAAGAGTTTTGTTATCGTTGGATAGTATTCTCGCACTTTTTACGCAGGCAACGCAGAGGGGCTCGTGGGGCTTGGGGATTAATAAAAAGTTAGGTAAACTGTCGAGTGTTACGCTTATCACTCAGTGGAATTAGGTGTAATCTTCGAGTCGTTCGAAGGGATTTTTTGGCAAAGGAGCGTGAAGTCATGGACTGGCTGCGCGATGATCTCTAAAACACGTTAAAACATTTACGAAGATTTTTCTTCGCAGGATTCCTTTATTTACATGGAAGTATTCTCAAAGTAAAATTACGAAAGTCAATTAAAATTTTTAATAGACAAAATGTTAGATGTTTACAGCACAAGATGTGTCTGATTTGGAAGATCCATATCGGGAATCTCGAAGAATCTTGCTGTATAAAGTTAGTGAATAAGAACGAAACACCGGCCGGTACGCGGGCGTGCAGACGAGCAGGATTCTCGTGCCATGCGCACGTCTATCCGTCGTGTTCTCTCTCCAAAGACGCGTCGCTGTAGAAGAGGGAGGAAGGACGTGGCAGCGAGCGTCGTAATTGAAAGAGGACACATTCAAGTCTGACGAAGATGGAACTAAGGGAGAGAGACAAAACGTGCGCAGCATCTCCTGTAGGATTCGTCGCTTGTCGAGAGTGAGCGAGGAAAACGAGTAAAGTCAGAGGAAGAGAACAGCCAAACACTGTTGGAAGAGGGAGGACGAAAGCCAGGAGGGGTAAGGAGCTCTCAAATTTGGTTGGCTGTCGCTTTCCACCGTTTTGTCGTGCGTGCCTATCCCTCTTCAGGCGAGAATCGGAGAAGATCGACTATAGTCGAAGGTAGTGGGGTTGGTACACCGCCGAGGAGGGACAAGAGTAAGCAAGCAAAAGAGAAGAAGACAGAAGAGAGACAGAGACTCGTGTTTCGGCCAAGTATTTGGAAGACGAGACAGGAGGGAGAAGTTTAAGCGAGAGGGAGAAGGAGAGAGAGAGAGAGAGAGAGAGAGTAAGAAGGACGAGAGTTCTTCCGATGAAGGGAGCGTGACGGAACGATGGAGCCTTCGTGAGAGAAAGAGAAAGTTTTAACGTTAGACGAAGAAAGACACGATTCGCTGATGTGTTGGAGAAAGGAGAAAGACGTTCAAGAGAACGAGTAGAGCGAGTGGAAGAGAGACGATTATAGAGAACGAGGGGAAACGTGTGGAAGTTTGAGAGAGAAAGGTAGAATTCGAAGAGTCCGTAAGTGACGACGAAGAGGGGGTGGCGAGTATTGGCGAAGGAAGCAGTGTGGGGGGGCGGAACACGGCGAGGGAGGGATGAGGGGAGGAGAATGGTGCCTTGGCGCGCGAGGTTCTCGAAACAGAATTCCAACCAACAGACCAGAGTACTGCCGGCTTTCGTACGACACGGTTCTATGATAGTATATAGTGAGCGAGTGTAAATCCGAGAAGAGTGAGAGAAAGAGGGGAAGAAAGGAAAGAAAAAGAGAGATATAAGGAAGTGGGGGAGGGGGTCGACTGAACGGAGGGGTGATGCAAGGTTGAGGTGCTTGCGTCTCATTGTGTTCGCGGCTTCAGTTCGATCGTTCTCTCGCAGTACCGGAATACGTGACGTCAGGTGATCATAAGATTTAAGACGCCCACGATCAATTGTGAACAGAGACTCCGAGTGAGCTACTACTACAGGAGTATAGGTAGATATTGTAAATTATAATAAACAAAGTGTAAAGTGAACCGCGCTCGTGATAGTTTTCTAAGTAAAGATCATCGAAGGAAGTTCGAAGCACTTTTTGTTTTTCTTTAGAATTTTAAATTCTTCTCTAAGAACCGTGTGACCACCGTCTAATCAAACGAAAGTGACCTAGCTCCGAATAGAAGAATAAAGATACAAAAACAACTGGCGGTGCTACTCGATATGTAAATCATGAGCGATACGCGCTTTTGCTTTTATTTTGTTTTGTTCGTTCGGGTACCGAGGTAACCGGCATCATTCGAATCTCGTTATAGGACGCGAGAGCCGCGTCCCCGACATCCAAGTGAGAGTTAGCGAGAGTGGTACCCCGTCTGTCGTCGACATTGTAGTCGACACGTTGTCTAGCCGAGACCGACAATGCCGCATGCAGTGATTACGATTTCTCGATCGACATTCAGATGGAAGTTCGCGTTTAGAACCAGCGCGGTCATATGATAAATGTAGAACACGCTTTACCCCCGGTTTCTTTTTGTTTTCTCCTTCCGCCACCTTTTTTTGTTTAATCCTCTCCTCCATCCATCTCCACCCTATCGCTGTCGGCTTAGCTATCAGTTAAATCATAAAGCGTGTGTTATTTCGCTCTTCTACTGACACTGAATACATACATGTGACACTCACGGTGCCGCTTTGCATTATCATCGTCGTCGTCTTCGTCGTCGTACCCGTATGATATTTCAAGTGATTTTATCGCGTCACGGAACGCAATTCAGGAGGTGGCAAGGTGAAACAATTGAAAACAGAAAGAAAGGGAAAGGAAGATTGCCTTACTTGCGCGCGCGCATATAGGCGCTTGTCAGGAGGTACTCATGTATATTTCGTCAAGTTTTAGTCTCTTTGTGTTGTGTATAAACTACTATTTGATCGTGTATATCACGAGTAAACGACGATTGAAGTGAGTGACTTGACGGTCGAGACGAAGGGAGAGGACAATATGAGTGAGATGACGAGTGCCGTCGAGACGCAGCAGCAGCAGCAGCAGCAGCAGCAACAGTACGTAGGTGGTAGTACGAATGTGGAGCATCACTGCAAGGATTGCGGTCTAAACTTCGAGAGCGAGAAGAGCCTGGAGGTGCATTTGCATTATCATCAAGAAAATTTGTTAAATCAGTGGGCCAATAAGACACAGCAGGAAGAGAGCAATAATAACCATACCAGCAAGACTGGTAATCATAATAGTCACGTGAACGTCAGTCGCGACAACGCGCCGGCGGACACAAGTGAACCATCATCGATGTCGCCTTCTCAAGATTCAACATCCTCGCAACAAGCGCAGCAACAACAACAATCTCAGCAACAATCGCAACAATCTCAGCAACAGTCTGCTGTACTTATATGTTCGCCGTACGATCATTTTCGAGCTCCGATGTATAGCGAGGGCGGCTACTTCATGCAGAACGATCAGAGTTACATCTTGCCTCATCACTTTTCACCATCACAGGAAGATGGCCAGAATAACGGCAGTCGCGACAGCAGTAGTTATCGCTATCATCCATATCAACATCAGCAATTATATTCCTCAGATCGCACGACTTCTAACTCTGCCAGCCCTCAAAGCCCGCCTTTTCATTGCGACAAGTGCGGTGCCGTGTACGAGGACGCGAATCAATTAGGTGAGCATATGAGAACGAATCATTTGGAATCGCCTACCGCGTATCCATCCGCGCCACAATATCAGCAACTAGGCAATAGTCCTCAGCAGCAGGGCCAGCAGATGCACTCGTCGCCACCTCTCTCGAATCAACCGCAACAATCTGCTTACGATTATAACGGAGGACAGACGATCAAGTCCGAGATGAAGCAGGAACAGCCTGAGGAGCAAGCTGAGATCCTTGACTTGGACTCTCATAAGGTACACCGATACGAAGAGGAAATAATGCGATTGCAGCAACAGCAACAGCAGCAGCAGCAACAACAACAACAACAACAAGGACTTCAGATGCAGATGCATCATCAACAGGTAATGCAACAACAGCAATCGCAGAGAATAGATTCGCTTTCGGTAAGTTCTATGTTAAACTGGCAACCAATGCCTCATGATTATGCTGGACACCCATCAATGGGTCCCATAAACAATGTTCCACCTATCGCTGATCAAGATCAATATATGCGCGGACAGCACATGCCTGTGGAGCATGGGCATCAAGGTTCGCCGATACTCACGAATACGCAATCGATACCGAGCCATCAGATACCGGCTGGATTCGTGCAGCAAGCACCGAAAGCGCCGCCGTTGGCGAATCAATCTTGGAAAAGCAACGAGCCACGTCGTCCAAAGACGTACAATTGCACTGCATGCAACAAGTGGTTTACAAGTTCAGGACATCTGAAGAGACATTATAACACTACTTTACACAAGAACGCTGTCAAAAATGGAAAGGAACCTGATCCAGCAACTCTACCGGTCACCAGTCATCATCATCCCAATAGAGAGAATAGTCATTCGACGAGCGGTAGGGGCGGTTGCGCTCCTGCTCGTTCTCCACCGGACTCTTCGCGGAGTCCCCCAAACTTGATGGCAGGTCCCTCGGGCGAGGCGACGGGGGGCCTGCTTCACACGCCCACCACGCTCTGCAACAACAATTCCAGCAGCAACAACAACAGCAACGAATCTTTAGCGGTCCTGGTGCAGCAGCAGCAGCCGCCGCCGCCGCCGCCGCCGCAACTGGTCCCTCTAGGAATAATCAATTCCCCACTACCATCGCCACTGGCGGGGCACCATCAGCAACAAATGGGTACTGCTCCTCACCAACTGGGCCTCCAGCAGCAGCAGCAGCTTCACCTGCCAACGGGTTCGTCGGGCCAGCCAGTACATCTTTCCACGACTTCGCCCACCATGCCCCCACCGGCGGCATCGCACATGAATTGCCCTTCACCAATGGATTCATCATCTCACCCGGTTCATCACATGAACTCGCCGCCCGGATCGGGGCATCCAATAATGACTTCGTCCCCAGTGATGGGGGGTACTACGATGCCTCCTCAGCCGTACCCAAACGCCTTGCCCCCCCACGTTACAATTACTACCAACATCCCGGCGGTCCCACTGGAATCTACCCAAGCTCCTATCACCATGCAGCTAGTTACTATTGGTAACGACCAAAACAAGCAGCAACATCACTTGTTGCCCGGTTTTAATACCATCATGCCGAATTTCTCGGAATTCGAATTTATCGTAGATCAAAGCCAGATACAGACCGTTAACGTGGGGGGGCTAAGTGTAGAGGAGATCGCTCCTCAAGAGTCCTTTGAAGCTTCAACATCGACCTATGACCCATATTCGCCAACGCGTTACAAGTCGTTGAACAGTATAGACTTGACATTGCCAACAAATGCAGTCAACAATATGATGCAAAATCAGAATATGGACGTTCCGTTGTGCTATGAATACGATCGACGAATTGATGTACAAAATAACAATCATGTAAAACGGGTAGCACCAGCAAAGGAGGATTTGGATCCAAATGTCGGCTTGCAACCAGCAAAAAGAGGACGTAAAAGCAAAAGTAATACGAATAAGCAAGATGACATCACCATCAGTGCTAATTTTATCTCGAAAGACGGTGTTTACAAGTGTCTTGATTGCAATAAGAATTTCAACAAGCCCTGCTACTTGACACAGCACAACAAGAGCTTTCACTCGGGCGCTAGACCGTTTAAATGCAATCAGTGCGGCAAACGATTTTCGAACGAAGAGAGAAACAAAAAGCATTTAGAAATGCACGCGATGGCCAGAAAACACCAATGCGACGATTGCCCAAAGGTATTCGCTCATAAAACTGATCTTAAACGGCACATTTGTATCCATACTGGTTCAAGGCCATTTCAATGTGATACTTGCGGCAAGGGATTCATCAGGCATGACCACATGAGGAAACACAAAGAAACACATAACAAAAAATCGCGGGCAAACCAACGGCAAGGCACCCAGCGAATCAATAATCATTTACGAGCTCAACGGCCCAACAACAACAACAACAACAACATCAACCACAACAACAACAACGTTCAGCTGAATTGCGATATCAACTGCATGAAGATGTAAAGACATGTCCTTGGAATGTCTACGTTCGATTGGATTGTCAGACGCACAGCCTCAACAGATCGTCCTAATAACAAAACGCGAGGTAAGATTTCTTGCCGATCAACGGACATCGTCTTTTTATCCACGACAATTTTGCAATTCTCATTCGATTCGACTCGATACTAAATTAATAAACGATTTATTTTGCGCTTATTGTAAGTTATGATAAACTAGCATAATCTCAGTAAAATAAGATTCGATGATTTATCAGGAATACCTTTTTCTCGTATACCATATATGTGTCCCGCGAGAACACACACACAAAACTCTTTCCTATTTTCCGAACGATACATAGCGACGTAAATACTTAATATGTCGAGTTGAAGAAGCTCAATGTTCTTCAAGTTAAAATTATTTGACAGAAAGATTGAACCGTCTCTTTGATATTACCGATGTTTCTGATTATTGGATATAAAAAACGAGGCGTTGCGCGACATTTTTATGTTAATAACAGAGCAAGAATCATTGCGATAATTAGAATCGATTTCGATAAAATGGTGTGAAATTTTTTTTTTTTATTGTTTTTTGTCACATCAATTGCTTTATTCAGTCAATTTTAACTCAATAATCTGATGTTTCTGATGACGATCCCGAAAGAATTGGAAATGTTATGAGTGATTAAAATATTAAAATATCGACGCGATATTGATATATAAATTGTACAAAGTAAATTGAAAATAATTATAAGTGTATATTATTATATTATATAATTATTGATAATAGTATGAAATAAAAAAAGGTTGTTTGATATTACAATCGTAAGAGAAAGGCCAATAAACGTACTTGTTTGGCAATTTTATACTTTTTTATACTTTTGGTATTAAAGTTACTATTAATAATTATGCATTTACAACCATATTTTATTTTGTACTTTATCAGCATAAGTTCTACTATATTCATTAAAATTTACTTTCATTAGTTACATTGTGTACAGATTTATATCATTATTCATATTTTTGTTTTTTTTTTTTGTAAAATGTGATGTGTGTGTGTATATATGTATACGTATGCATGTATATACATACATAGCACACATTTCAAAATGCATGCAATCTGTTATAGATAGAAACATAATATTTTTTGAAATAATATTAATGATTATAATTACATTATAATCATCTATATTATAATTGTTAATACTATTATTATTTGTAAAAATGTAAAAAAATCAAATTGATATAAATCAATATCAGAGAGAGGATAATAAAGTCCTTACTGTTCTTTGATAAAAAAAAAATATATAACTAAACATAAAAATTCTTTTATCAAAAATAGACATTTAACATAATTGACATAAAAACTTATATTGACAAACGGAAATTAACTCCTACTTTTTTAAAAACTATATTTTTTATTCGATTTAATTAAATGTTAAATTTAGTAAAATAGTATATTTGTAGTTTATAGTAAAATTTTGTACATGTATAAATTTTCTTTTTTCTTTTACATGTCCAAAAAAAATTTTTATTCAAATTTGTATAAAATTTAATATTAAAAATTTTTATTAAATTTAATTCCTTGTTTTTTCGGTATAATTCGATTGATAAGAATCTCTCTAAAGTTTCTATCTATAACAGATTGTATTGTACATTTTTTTTAAGCTGCATTCCAATTGTTGATAAGGCACATTCTTAAATCAGTATATCATTTGTTTATTTAAGAATTAAAGTTATTTAAACATTACTTATATGACCTGTGCGTTGCTCGAATTGAATTTCGCTCCTACTTTTGCATTAATTTTGAAAAAAATCTTAGTAATCAATTTTTATTTATTAATTCAAAAAGTTAAAGTTTTTTATAATTATACAGGGTGTTTGATAAGTAAAAATTTTGTCGCATAGGGGTAGAATGGACTAAACTGAGAGAAAGGTCCTCTACCATTTTACAATTTTCACAATTTTAGTTAACGAGATATGAATTGATAAAGCTATCCAAATTCGCCCGGCCCACCGCCAAATGTAAACGCGAATATTGAATATGACCACCCAGCGAGGCGTTCGCCGTCGCTAGACACGCGTTGTAGTCCAATCAAATTATGATTTTACCGGAAAAAAATTCCTATATGCAATTTTTTCCCGCTGGAGCATGTTTTTGTCATAATTTGACTGGACTATTGTTTACAACAAGCGGCAATGATCGTCGCTAGACAATGTCCATTATTCAGCCGCGCGCTTGCATTTGACGGTGGGCCGGGCGAGAGAGAGAGAGAGAGAGAGAATTTTATTCTATGAGAGAGAGAATTAATTAAATTAATATCTCGTTAACTATTGCGAAAATTGTAAAATGGTAGAAGAACTTTTCTTCTCTCTCAGTTTATAATCCATTCTACCCCTATGCAACAAAATTTTTCATTACTTCTCAAACATTCTGTATAATCACAAACATATCAATTTTATATTTTCCTTTAAATTTTTATATTATATTTAATTATGAATGAACTTTTATGCTATCAGCATCATTAACTTAAATATTTTAATATTGGTAACACTCATTCTGTTGATCTGGAATGAAACAGTATATCGATATTTTAATTTTATTTATCAACATTATATTTTTTATGTTACAACTATTTTGAGATAACAATTATTTATTAGTGATTACTGTTGGCATGTTCACATATTCTCTGTATTGAAATTTGCCGATTAGATATTTTCGCAGCTCAATCGTTCCGCATATTGACAGCACTGATTAATCGATCCCTGATTAATTACTGGCAAAACGAGCTAATCACCGAAGCTGCAATCCGACCCTTTGGAGCGAATTTCCCTTCGAGCCACGCGTCGTTTGACACACGCAAGCATGCAATTCTGGGTATACGACTGTACAAAATAACATCCAGGTACGCATACCTAATTGTTTCCGTTGTTGTCGAACCGATTATAGCAGTGCTAATAATTTGACTAGATTGTATTATTTTAATCTTTATTCAACTGTTGTTGTTTAAAGAGAATTATTCTGGATATCGATTATATTAATCTTCCAATTAAATTTATTCTATAATTGTTCAATTAAAAGTATAATTTGTTCATATAATATAATTGTATATATATTTTATATCTTATTTTATATATTAGGTTCATGTATTTATCGTTGTGGTCCGCATTTTTAGGCATTCAGTCTTTTTAATAAATAATAAAAAATAAAAGTTTTTTGATTTTGCTTATTCCAAATCGTTTGCTAAAACTTTTTTAACAAATTTATTGGCATTAATAATGTTTAATACTTAATCCTGTAATGTTATAATAGTCCGTCTTTTGCAGGTCAGATATTATTAATGTATTAATAATATTTAATATTAGCTAATAATAACATAATTTATAATTAATTAATGATATATTCATATTAATAATTTCACAAGTGCCTCAAAATTGCGTGACTGTTAACGATAAATATCATATACAGGATATTTCTAAAATAATAATATTATATTTGCCAGGAAGTCATTGTGATTCATTAAAAATTAATAAGGAAACATAATTAACATCTCTTTATTCTTTATTTTTAAAATACAACTGTACTTTACAGATATATGCGTTAGCGGATGTCTGAAGTTGGCTTTCATTTTCAGCCACGCTGTAATGCCATTTTAGAAATATCCTATATGCACATAGCATATAGAGATAAAATTAGAGCGTGCACACAGCGGTGCATCATGTAGTCATAAGTCTAACAGCAAATGAGCTATTCTTTCGAATCCTTCTGTTTCAAGGAATGTACTAAAGACTAAAGAATGGTAATAATATCAACGTATAATATATAACGGTAACACGGTAACATGGTAATTGATATATCACACTCTTGCCATTTTTACTACATAACGTCAACCCGGAACTGTCTACCTCAGAGTTCAGGAATTTAACAATGAATGAATGAAGAAAAAAGAAAAGATAAAGAGCCAATGCAATAATAATAATAATAATAATAATACTATAAAGATAACAGGCGGGCGAAACGACGTATTTCCGCATATTGCATTTTAAGTATAATATAATATACTAACGAATAAATGCTTAAACAAGCGTTTATGTGCCGTCGATAAAGATCACTTCTTACAACAGTCCTTAGAAGATATAATTGTATAAAAATGCAAAAATTTTTTTTTTTTCTGTTTTTCGCGTTTCTCAGATCGCCCGCCGGTTTAATCGACTTGTAATAAGACGTAATTTAGAATTTAACAAAAATGTACGAATGATGAGTAATGCGAGAAGCAAAAAAAGAGAGAGAAAGAATAGGAGAAAAATTGATCTAATAGCAAATTTGGTTGGATGCGTCAATGCGCACTAATGCGACTATTAAATATATATATATATATATATATATATATGTATAAGCATTAGAGCAACATAGAAATGTACACAAATTGACGAAAAGACTTACGCGCAGTATAGTAGTAGTATAATGATGGTACATTATTTAATAGAGAATGTACATTTGACATTTTTATTTCGTCAATTAGAATGTCTATATTACGTTTCCACATCTAAATGTTATAGTAGTGCGCAACCGAATTCGCTATGAGACGCGAAGTTTCAAAAAGAATGGCGTATGTTTTCTAGACACATATCACAAACAGTGTTACATTCGATTTTAATTAAAAAAGAAATATCGTAACACGAATCGAACGCAAATTGAGAAGAAAATTTCAATTGCAATCTAGCCGTATACCTGTTTTGTAAATCGTACGTCATATGAGCGGACGAAAAAAGAACAATACTCGTTCGCAATTTCATCTGTCTCCAGAGAGAAGACAGTGAAGGAAAAATTTGTTGACAAGATGAATGTGTTATAAGTACTTTTTACTTTTTAATAGTGATATTTTTAGTATAGGTATGTTACTTCCTCCGTATACGTGAAGAGTTTTGTGTATAATAAACAATTGTTCTTAAAGTGCAAATGCGCACTTCACTTATTTTTTTATTATTGACTATCAACTATTATATATTATTATTTTTTATTATTATTATTATTATTGATAAAAAAATATTGTATTATGATACTCTTTGTACATTACGTTTTATTTAGAAAACGCCTATTGTGAAAAATGATGATCCCGGCACGTGCTATGTGCTACATAGTCGTATAAGTGAACGCTTATACAACTGGTGTAAACTGTGTAAACTGGGGGATTATTTTCTAAAAATTACATAATCATATAATGTATCAACATTAGGCCAATAAGTTAATACATATCTTAGGTTTCGAATATCTAATCATTTTTTTTAGCAAATGCAGAGTCCGAGATTGTTTAAATGGTCTTTGGGTCCATTTATGACATTTCTTTGGAAAAAAAAAAACAGAAGGAATGATCCCCTAGATGTTTTAAATAGTGTATGATACATATGTAAAAATCAACTTAGAACCATATCCCGAGATAAAAAAACAAAATCTTGAGAAACTATAATTCCGTAATCACAAGTAATAAGTCAATATTTTCAAAACTCGGAAATGCGAGTGTTATATAACTTCTCTAGACAGATCTTTATCTTCGGAAAAAAAGAGAAGAAATGAGTTAAAATTTTCTCTTTCTTTTATTAGTCTGAAGATTTAAATAGAATTTCAAGTGGATCTTATTTAAGAACGTTTTCTCTATATACTACATTCTAAGAATAATGATAAGGCATATGTACATATAAACGCAACTTGAACTACAAAATGAACAGTAATATGGTAATGGTGTTGAGAGAATCCTCTAAAATGTGATTCTAATTTCATGGGCATTTTCACAAAGATATATTAAAACGTAATTAGTTTGCGCATTGGATAAAAGTGTCACGCGAGAAAAGAGAGATTTTCTCGTTTCGTAAAGATATGATTCCGCACACACCTCTTGTTTAAATGTCTCTTGTGCCATAGCTATGCGTGTCGGTAAATTATAAAGGTTCAGAGAGAGAATGCGAAATAGAGTGCGATTATTGTGAAATAGTGAATGATATTTCAATTATGCGTACATTAAATAACATTAATTTCATTCCAAATACAAAACGATGACAGTATGCGTTTTCTGTTTCTCTAAACGGGCATGCAAAGTCCCGAAAAAGGTCACGAAATTTAAAAAATGGAACAAAATTGTTTCAAACGAATAAATATAATTAAATTGTACAAAACAAAACAAACAGTTTGTGGTTCCAATAAATACATTAATACTATAAGTCATAAAGTTTTTCAATTTTACGAATTTTCAAAGTCACAGGAAAAATATACTATTTCAATGCATTATTTCTCTTACGCTAATTTCAAGATTAAAACCTTTCAGACCATTTTTTAAGTTTCAGAATAATGATTTTTTAGGATTTTGCATACTAAAACAGCTGCTGCTGTTTTAAAGATGCTAACATAGGATGCATAACCTCATTGATAGAAAATTGCAAAAATTGAATTTAAAAATTAGATTACCTTCACGGAATTCCAATATAATAGGTGTACAAATTAATTCTCGAATAGTATGCTGAAACTAAGAAATTCTGGGTTAATTTCGAAAATAGATTTGTCATAATTACAATTATTTCACCGAGTTATTCAACGTTAAAACAAAAATGACTTTTTCTTCATTTTGAATAACTCGAAGAAAAATCTGAATTAAAAATGAGATGTTTAAAAAAGCGGAGCTTCATAAAAAAGCAAATTAAAGATAAAGATTCGCTCTTTCGAATGGTGTAAATCGCGTACAATTTGCGTACAATTTTTTGCCCGCCTCGTGAAACTTTGCAAATTTCATAAAAAATTTTGAGATCTGATATATTTTTATTTATGTTTGTATAACTTCATAAAATCTCCGTAAGACCACTTTTTCAAGTAGCGATCCGAAAAGTAGAGAGATTTTAAGCTATAAAATGCTTTTAATATCTTTTTTAAATATCTCAATACGATGACGTTTTATCGAATACGAAAGCTTATTTTTGCATATAATGAAACAGGTGTTGCATTAATTTTGTTGCGCAGTATGTATATATAATATAAAAATTAGTGCAGGGATTGCAAAAAGATTTTCAATTCTGTTTATGCATCTTAGGTTTCAACTGGCATCATATAGATTTTTTCCATACTGCTAGTCATGAATCTAATTTTAATAATAGAATTTGAAACAAATATTTCTCCATATTTGTTCTCAGTATATAAGATTTAATGCTCACTTAATTCCTTATTTCAAGTAAACATGTAACAGCATCTGTATCTATGTACACCGATTTGTACTATATAATAATATTTTAAAGAAAGTAAATTGAAAGAAAAGAATGCAAATAGAATGAAGATATAGTAGAATACTGCAGGGAATGGAAGTAACTCGTTACTTGTAACGAAGTTACAGTTACAAGTTACTCTTTTGGTAACTTTATTGGTAACTGCGTTACTTTTTTTTTTTTGGTAACTGTAACGGTAACGAGTTACATTTTTTGGATAACGGTAACGAAATTTACAGTTACTTTTGTCGTTACTTTGCACACGATTGAACACGGTTCGATTGGATACCATTTATAGCTTATCAATAAGACTTGAAAGCCCTTAGGCATTCGGCGGTCATGATTCAGTAATTATTTTACACTTCTATCTTCTATGTAATAATACATAAGATATACAAATATTTCAGTTTGCTGCATATTTTACAGGTTTTAGAATTACAAAATTGTGTTTAAAAAAAATTAAAAAATAAATTAAATAAAAGTAAAATGAGAAGGGCTACGAACCCAAAAGCGAAACAGTTTGTTTCCAATAAGACGATGACAATAAGTGTCAAAACGTCGTTTGTTTTTATCTTATTTTATCCATGTTATTGTTCTAATATATACTTATACATTTAATTACATTGTCATCGTCGTTCTTATCGGAAATAAACTATTTCATTTTTGGCTCGTAATCCTTCTCATTTTACTTTTGTTTAATTTATTATTTGAGCCATTCTACATTGTTTTATTAAAAAATAAAACTATATATTTGTCAGTGTTACATATAAAAAAAAAAATGCAAAAGTACATTTTTAGATTGATTTTTAAAAAGTAACGAAAAGTTATTTTTCAAGTAACGGTAACTGTAACGAGTTACTTTTAAATAGCAATAACTGTAACGGTAACTTGTTACATTTTTTACTCGGTAACGAGTAACTGTAACTAGTTACTTTTAAAAAGTAACTTTCCATTCCCTGTAGAATAGTAATCTTAGTTTCGCGTAAAGGAGGCACGGCAGTGTCGCGCGCTCGGCTTACAATTAGCGCCGAGACACTACCGTGTCTCCAGATATGTATTACTGTTTGTTTCTATTATAGTTTTAATGATACGATAGTTTTGTTTATACAAATTTATATTTTATTTCTGAGAACAAATGTCCTAAATAAATTTAGAAAAGCTATTTTTTTGTTTACTTTTTGTTTCCTCCTTTTTCCTTATATTTTTTTTTTATTCAACGCACTTATTCTGTACTTTATGAATTATATAGTGTATATATTGCTGTATTATTTGATGTATCATTTGATGTATGGGTATATCGTACTATTAGCGAAATCCAATTACACTTTGTATCACTATAAGACGAGTAAATTTGCATTAACACTGTTATCTCATATTTAAGATTATATGTATATATACGTGAAACAGAAGCATAAAACGTTAAAAGATTCATAAATTACTTTCTCAAGTACTTTGAAAATATTTTTTCTTCCAATACAAAATAATGTATTGTGTTGAAGCAATTTAGCCTTGCCTTACGATATACCACATTTAGCGAAGTTTGAGATATGGTGCATGATACACGGGTACCGAACGGGTTAATGCACGTTATGTTTGTTTCGCGTATTCGTGATCGAGCTTCATTAATTCCGACAAGCAGAACGTTTCAGCCGTTTTATGTTCGAAATCCGTGAATTCCTTCCGTTTTATATACTGTTTGCACGGGCATTTTTTCTCGCGCTTTTATTGGCCAATTTAGTTAATATCAGAGTACGAACACGTGGGCATGTACGCGCCCGCGAGATTCCATGAAACATCCCGATCGTGGCGAATCGCCCATCCTCCCAATCTGTACCATTACACCCACCATCTCCCTTCTGTAATCCTTTCCTCCTCCACCCCACTCCCTCCCGGTCTCTTCTCCCACGCCAGCTTCTCGTCGCGTACTCGTAACCTTGGGCATTCTGTAATTTAGCAAATTGTTGTGGACTCGACGAAAAGAATCGTTCGATTCGCGAGTGCTTCGCCAATAGCGATGATCGTATCGCTCGCCGTGCTTGGACGACACGAGCGCAAAAAGGGATAAATAAATAAATAATCGGAGAATCGAGGTGAGATAAGAACGTCCCGCGAATTCCTTTGAACAAGGCAAAAAAAAACTCGCACGCGACTTGATTGTTTCGGAAGATTTAAATTAAGTTTGATTCCTCGAAATTTCTCGAATGATCTAACTAAAGTGCATTCAACCAAGATTTAAACTCATTAATTATTATGAATAAAAACAATGAATTAAAGTAAAACAAAAATTTGTCTCAGGTACTTTTAGATAGATTTTATATATACTTTCGTATTATAAAATTGTATAATTACATTCCAATATATCGCGTTGTATATATTTGACTTAAAAAATTTCTGTTTTTAAAGTTATAAAAGTTTTATTTTTAAAAGTTATAAATTTTCTTATAATTTTTGCAATGTTCCAACGGCGCACGTTTTCATGTTGGTTTGTCGCTTAGCGAATTATACAGCGTTAGTTTAAACATCGCTGTAATCAGCTGATAGGCATCCTTATAGAAAGCTAATCAACGTCGGTTAAAAAAAAAAAAACTCGGCGAAGCAAGCGCGAATCGAGAGACTTACGCAGCGATACGGCGGGGCTAAAAAAATGAAGAGAACGAGCGGTCAGACGACCACGACGACGAAGATCGATAGTCGCGTGGATTTAATTGCGAATTACGCGGTAATGATTGCCGCTCGCCCTTTCCTTGTTTTGCAGCAATAATAATTAATAGCCGATCGCCTCGTTGGCCCCTGCCTCGCTATCAGCGAGTCCACATCGTTGTTAGACTTAGACAACATCTACCTGATGATGAAGCAATATATTGATGCGATTTATAAGACGAAAGAAGAACCGAATGAAAAGTAGAGAGTGAGAGAGAAAGAGGGAAAAAGAGAGTGAATGAAAAATAGCAAATGAATGAGAAGAGCAGCGCGTATGGGTTAAGAAAAAGGATAAGTCGCGAATGTTAGGTGTAGTCCAATATGTATTGTATTATGCGTCTTCTAGCTAAATTTTTATGTTTTCTAATTCGTTGTGAACGAATGTTTTTTGGTATAAATATATAAATATATATATATATATAAATAAATAAATCTATATATATTATATATTTAAATTGTAGACTACGAATTCTAAGTGAGAAATCAATCAACGAGCTGCGTGACAATTGCCATTATATCTCGCCGCGAAAAACTCACGAGCAATCGACGATGTATCGTCTTATGAGTGTGACAATCGAGATCCACGAAATGCGAGATGTTTGCTTAAATGCATATCCAGAGAGCGCGCATTTAACGCTGAATGCGATCGAATCATAATTTGTCCAATGCAGAAGAGATCATGCTTAGTATATAATAGAAAAATAAGGTGGCAAACCACCTGGGACGGCCGCATTCCAGCGATACTTGCGCGATACAATCACGAGGCTTACGTGTCTCGCAGAGGTAGAATCATTCCGAAAAGATGCATTAAAAAAGGAAAATGTCGACAATTGTTCAAGATTGTCGAATCGCAATACTTGTTGCCGATCGGCAACGTCGGGAAAGCCATCCAGCCGCGAATCGCGGTTTGTGCGCGCGCATTCTCATATAAAAATATAATACAATTAACTCTGTAACTATACTAGCCCTTTCGAGAGGAGCACACTGCCGGCACGAGACAAATTCAAAGGGAATTAAAAGCGAGGGAAGCCGTGAAGAGTAAAGAGTTCGAGCGGATCTCGATCATGCAAACCGCATATAGATTTGTATACGGCTGCGTCGTGCACCCGTATACACGTGACGCGTATTACGCCGATTACGTATATGACGAACGCCATACACAAGTACCTCATGATACAAAACACATGTACAAATGTTCATACGTTTTCAGAATAATATTAGCTAATTAATAAATAATGAATATCCAAGAACGATGACTGATTCTGTGACGTTAATGGATCCTCCCATCCCTCTCTCCTATAAGTCTCCCGCCTTTTGATATTTTTTTTTACCTTTTCTCGCCGTAAGTATGTGTCTCATTATTATACATTTTTCTTGTTGCGCCGAACGTCCGAAAGATAGTGATTTACCACGAGGACAATCGTTGTACGCGAGCGAAACGATCGGCGAAGGTACCACACGGTAAGTATTCGTGAAGAGGGAAAATTATAGTATAATAACACACACATATACACTCGCACGCACATCACATAATAGAAGCTATAGTATCACAATATGCTTGCATTATAACGCGCATAACAGAGTAATTTATTTAATGACTTGTGTCGCTGTTTACGACATTTAAGCGATGCGGCAAGGCCGTTAAATAATTATCGGCGTTTGAAACACGCAAGTCGCTCCATAATAAGCATTTCTCATGGCGTGACGATGGGGTGAGATAAATTTACACAGGCTTAAGGAAATATAAGTATTAGGAGAATAAATTTGATGTCGCTCTTTCTATAGATAGAATTTAAGTCGTAATTATACTTGAAGCAATGTCGATAATTAAAGAATAAGGAAATTAAACGTGGAAAGGTTGGAAAGAAAAATATTTTTAGTTAAAAGAATGCTTGCCCTTTACTTTATCTTTATTGTTGTTTTGACATCGAGAGCTTTGTTTATTATTATTCATTTGTAAAAGAATTCTATTTAACGTAACGAGATTTCTATCAATTATTAAAGATAAATTTATTTTTATCTCTGTCTCTTTTCACTCATCTGTGAGTTCATTGAAGCTGAATAATGAATCGGTTAAGCATAAATTAACGGAACATTGCCGTCTGAAATCACTTTCTGAGATAATTGCTACTCTCGAATACCTACTTATCGTGCACGAAAGGTGTCACGCATGTAGCGATTTTCATCAGAATAAACGTCTCTCGTATTTAGAGCGATTTTCCTGACCGATGTGCGTGACCAGCGAAAAAATTATTCTCTCTCCTTTCGGTCAACCCTCTCTACCATCGATATTTTTCAGCCGATTACCGCGACCGGCTTAACGCACGAAGATTACCGCCGCGTTCTCGCATCCCGTGATAAATAGCAAGATTACGAGTCTGCGTGTCGGCCAATGAACGATGCCCTTAGCCCATGGACCATATGTTCCTCCAAGGCTGTGGGATACTCGCCAGGCTTGAATCGTGTTAACGCGCAACATTTTGAGCGAATCGCATCAGTGCGAGAAGCGATACGTTGATAAAAGTACAAAGATGTAAAAATTGAAAATTACATGCTTATAGCATTAGTTAATCAATTATAGTTTAAGTCAATAAAATTCTTAATCGAAAAATAACTTGATATAAAAATAGTTATAAATGTCAAAACTTTATACAATATATATATAAATATAAAAAATGTTTGTCTGATTAATAAGTGATTTAGAAGATTAAGACAAAAATATTCTCTATACATTTTTCTTTTTCTATATAAATGTTTTCATGAATCACTTCTCATAAAATCGATTTCTCATGCAAGCGGAGAAAACACGTTCGATTAATGAATCGTGTATCGTCCGTGCGATGTAATGATCTGATTGAGAATATATATTTTACCAAGCAATTTTCTCAATTAATGAACTTCCGCGGTTCAGAGACTCTCTGGGATAATCCAGCTTCCGATGTGTATCCGCAGGATTTTTCCCACAGCGAAGACAGCTGTCGTAATGAGTTGCATCCTCACGTTCTTTTGCTCGTTCCTGCTTCCCCAGAACTTTATCTCGCCTTGTTCCACTATCTGACGGCGACTTTTTCGTTAAGACGATATATGCCCTACGTGACAATGCAGGTTTCTTTTATCGGTCGATGCAGTCCCGCGGGAACGAGTCCTCTCCGATCCGCGTGAAAAGGAGGGGAGCCCGACGAAATTTGAGAAATGAGCCCTTCGACGGGCATAAATCGTAGCCGATAAGCCGGGGATAAAGACGAGCACAACCTTTTATTCGCGATTCTACTATGCTTCGAGCGTTTCCCTTCGTTCGCCTTCAAATATCGGCGTATCTCCTCGGCTTCTTCAACGAATACAAATTAATCGTACGTTCTCTATGCGCGATCAATTCTGAATTTCGCGCAACGTTTCGTATGAGAAAGAAGCATGCGAGGTCATGAAAAGTAAACTGGTTTAGAAGGATGTCTACAAAGTCAAGGTTGTCACAAATTCCTTATCCTAAAACTCTGTAATATTTCTAGATTTGTAGCAGCCCTAAAAATATATAATATTAAAGAAAAATGTTTAATTCTCGGCAAAAATTTAAATGGTTAAATAATATCAACTCTTTCTAAGTAGATTCTTCAGTTCCAAGATATCGGAATGTATTTAGATTACGTGGGTTACAGACCGAAAGGAGGCTACGAAGAAGTTATGGGGAAATACGTGAGGTAGGTCGCGCAGGATGAAAGTTACTGCATCAAGGTTCCCCTGGAAATTCTTGGAGATACTTCTGACACGAGAAGCCGAATTAGTGTGGCCCGTGTTACTGCTGCAATACGTTCCCTTTCGTTTCGATCTCTTTACAAGCGTTTCACCTTGGAAGGTTTTCGAAAGTAAAAAGATAGTCTCACGTGTGTCCGTTTCCGTTTTAACGCGTGACATTTGTCTATTAATATGTTCCGACCTTTCTTCCTCTAAGCAGTATTAGCGATACACAACAAAATTAGGATTTAAGTATTTGAATAGTATTCTAACAATTAATGATCTCGAAACAGATAAAAATTTTAATTATATTATAAATTTTATAAAAATAAATTAAATGAATAAAGAATACTTTTGTTATATATTTTTCTATTTTTATAGTTGCTTTGCTATCCTTATACATTTATCATTTATGCTATTTTTTATGTCAAGACTTCAATTATCACTTTCGCCGCTAATATAATTTCAAAATCTGTGCTTTCTCTTGTAAGAAAATTTATGTATATCTTTGAACATTGTTTATTATTTATATAAATCATTGAATGTTTAGAATTTACTCTTAGAAATTTTCAAATTTGATGCTTTATATTTCTTTTAATCAATTGATTTTTAACTTCTTTTCTATCAAATAATGTTTTATAAATCAAGTAAATGTGTTGCATTAAGATAAATTATTTATTTAAAAAAAATGAAAGAATTGATAATTTATTTGATTTATAAAAAATGCTAAGTAAAATTATTACGCAAAATTAGTTTGGAGAGAGGAGGAACCTATTACAAATTAGTGTCAAATTCGAGACAAAAAAGATCTTATGTCGAACATATGGCAAGTCGCAGTGGATCGTTCCTAAGTTACGCCGTTTGATTCGTCATCGTGAAACTGGCTTCAAAATTCGAGACGATGCGAGTCATTCAACATATGTTCGCTTTTAATTTTACGAAATATTATATAAATTAATTATTAGAATTTCACAAAAATTGTAATAATTTTAGCGTTTACGTACATAAAATATCAACAATTAAATGTCAAGCACTTTTTGTCAATAAAATACGATTTTATATTCGAGTAGCAAAAAGGTTTCAATTTATATCGATTTATAATACGATATGAGATACAATCTCGTGTAACTTCCGCTTGATTAAATAATCTGTTGCACTATTAAAAGCGATACTTTTCTACTTTTCCAAGTTATATTACGTCGATTAAATAGCCCACGTGGTGTCGTGAAAGCAGTTCGAACGATTGCATAACTGTGTGAGAATACAGTGCAAATAATAAAGACGATCGTTCACGTGATTGTTCATAATGTCTACGGTGAAAGTTACAGAGAAAGTCCGTAATACGTGACGAAACAGTGCCCGCGACCGGACGTAATGCGAAACGGCACATTTATTTTTGAGCAACACTTTCAACCTGCGATGGGAAAGGGGAGAAAACGAGGTGGGGAGGGAAGAAAATATCTTGCAGACCCGTTACACCGCAATCATGGACGTGATGAACGGCAATTTGAGCTTTGGCAATATTCTAAATTCGACTATTCGAAAGATCAATCGATATGAATTTTTTAAAAACAACGTCGATACACACGAGCATAATTTGAAAACAATTTTCTCACTCAGAAATTATTCAGGATTCTCAATTAAATTATTATTCTTTGGACAAGTTTCAAAAATTTAACAATATCTTTATACTAATAATATAGATATACACGAAAAAAATTGATTTTACTAAAATAACTACAAATTTAGCTATAGATGCAAATCCGAAAATAATTTTATTAGATCAAATTAATTATCATAAATTAAATAAAAAAAAATAATTATGTAGAACACTGAGACTGGTTGCCAGAATATCACAACATTTTTACAACGTTATTGTTCATCTTGCTTCAGTTTCTTACGTAATTGTTTTAATAATTCTTAAAAATTCTTTTCAGATCTGTATCTATCGAAATTTTTAGATATATTTTAGCAAAATCATTCTTTCCGTAAAGTCTTGCATTATAATTATGCTAAAATGATTAAAAGGATAATGTATTCCACGTGTAATAAACTCAGACAATTTGGGAGGACGGTAACATTCCTTGGTAGGAAGTCATAGTTGGAGCAATTTTCCGCGATCGGCCGGCGCTCGAGAGGAGAGGAAACGAATTCGGAGCTCGAATGCACCAACACGACGCACTCGTGAGCAAACAAAGTCGGCGACGTTAGACGGGATGCGCCTTGTGCATATATAGAGTATATAGACGGTGACGCGCGGAGGGCCTGTTCTCTCTCTCTCTCTCGATGTGGCCTGGTAGCATCTGCCGGCGTTTCATTCGCCGTAGTTTGCGCTTCCCAGGCTCCCGTGGATGCACCTGGTCCTTACTGGTGCTGGTGTATTCGTCTCCTCTCCCTCGCGCTCCTTTCCACTCCCTTTTCAGTACTCGCTTCACGAATCCGCGCCACACGGACATGCTCCTGTGAACTTGAATAGATCGATGGATACGGCCCTGGAGATCGGCTCAATAGCAGAATACCCTGCCGTAGGTGCTCTCGCTCG
The DNA here is from genome assembly GCF_001594065.2 of Cyphomyrmex costatus. NCBI lineage: Eukaryota > Metazoa > Arthropoda > Insecta > Hymenoptera > Formicidae > Cyphomyrmex > Cyphomyrmex costatus. The sequence continues at coordinate 373,632 of NW_017279708.1, forward strand.
CCGTTTCGATGATTTATCTGCGTTCCGAAGCTCGTAGTATACACAAGAGTCGTCGTCGTTGCGTTCGGCGGAAGGACGCATCCGTGAAAGATATGCTTCGAGATCGATAAACCAAGTTTATTATAGTCTTCGCGAGATATCAATAGACATATCATCGATAATTTTGATTACGCACTGGGTAATGAAGTTAAAGCACACAAAATAAATTATACAACCTAACATATAATGTAATATATATAAAATCAAATAGAAGCTATTCGAGTTATGTATAAATTTAGCATGACGATTATCGTTCGCGCAGATTAAAACATTAAATCATGTAAAATAAAATTGAGAGATTTATAATTTACATATATGATTGCATTGCAAACTCTACCGCATACAGACATGAATTTATACATTTAAACGTGTAATATAGTATCATTTTGCACGGAAAACTAACACATGCATCACTTTTTATATACTTGGATTGTAGTGTGTTTACATGTGCGACTGCTCGACACATGTGTGAACGCGGATTCGTGATGAGTTCTATGAATTCCATTTATTTAGTAACCTTTTCTTTTTGATCAATGACCGATTGTTGTGAAAAACCGATATGAAATTGCAATAATAGAGAAATGAAAGGAAAAATAATATAATAAATAAATATGAGGAGAATCTCTGATCATAAATCTTTTCAACTAAGTTACGTAATTTTTTTTGATACTGTAGTTTAAAATTATCGAATAATACAGATTTATTAAGAAATAATATAATCAATAATCCCTCAATCTTTTTAAATTTGTATAAATTCTGTATACTATAATAATATATTTTTTTTAGAAAATAAATTTGATTTCTCTGTGTAAAAATTATGGAGACAAGGCAGGGACATATTCAGATTAGACAATCGCAGATTTTGAAAAATAAAAAATTGTTTATGTGAGAATAAATGAAGTAGGTATGTATGAAATTCAAATTAGTGTGGCGACCTTCTTATAGGTATATGTGTGGTTTAAGTAAGCATTGCACAGTTTGGATCGAAATATTTATCCGGGATAAGCAACGGAAGCTCGAGTTTTGTCCCAAGTATGCAGACTACAATAATAGAACAGTGGAAGTAAATAGAACAGTTTTATCATTGTATATTGTAGATTTTCGGTCGCATTTATCTTAAGAAATTTTGAAGATTATCATACGACATATTATATTATAACAATCTAATTATATTTTGTAAAGTTTCTTATAATTTGTATATCGGTTTGCAACCATTGATACTATTTAATAACATTAATTGAGTAGAAAAAAAATTAAAATTCAAATAGCTTAGTCGTTCATTATAAAACATATATAACAGCAAATTATGAGAGTGATGAATATGCTCTGGTTAAGTATATCATATGTAATTTAAAACAGTTATCTTAAATTTAGCATAAAACATGTATATACGTTTTTTTACACTTAAATTTCTTAATTATTTTTGCAATCACAACAATAATATTTTTCGTTAATGAAATAAATACAAAAATTTATTTTAATATTTTATGTCGTTTGTAAAGCGCTGTCTACATATATGTTGACAAATCGAACTTGGCAAACAAATTGACTTACCAATCGTTGCATCCAGTATTCGTCATTGTTCAGCATTTAGATTTTGTATGGTGTTGTATTCACATATTGGAATGTAAGACTAGCAACTTGAAGTTATAATTCAAAAACAATGAGACGAGTACACAATATCTCTCATAACTCTGATACTGTAATATAATTCTGACTATAATGACAGCATTAATCATAGCATTCCATCGATTTAGAGTGTTTTCAGAGACACAATGATCATTTCATCTCAGTTTAGCATTAACAAACAGTAAGGATTTAATAATTAATTGTGTTACATTGTATTGTATGTCATCTGCGTCTCTTACGGGAGAGTACCCATAGTTTCCTCGAGGTTAGCGACACTCAATTGAGATTTCTGCATTACGCGGAATAATCCAAATAATCGCGGATCACGCATTTGCGAACGAGCACAGAAATTGCGAAATATTTCAATTGCCGATTCCAATTTTCGTCATCGATCCATTTCTGAATTCATATTCACTATTGACTATATGTGAATCTGCAGATATGATTGCTGCGAACTATGCCACGAATAAAAGATAAAGTCACACGTCGCGTATTGATTGACCGCTGCTTCCATCGAATAGGTTATTTCGCGCGATAATCTCGGTCCCCTCGGCCCTTCGCGGTAGTATAAAAGTGCGAATAAAAGAGTGTCGAGGAAAATATCGGTCTCATTATGCGTAAACATGACCTATGTGTCGATGAAATGCGTAAGCGTGATCATTTTGCCTATAATTTCGAGAATTCCGCGAAATTGAGTTGTTCGCGATTGATTATTCCATGTCCCATGATTGTCTCGTTTCACTATGGATTGTCCGTGATTGAACATCGAACGTGACATGATGAAGTTTCTGAAACTAGAACGTGCCAAAACCTTTGGCCATTTTGCTTGCAACCCCGGACGCATACAAAGATGCAATGAGGTTAGTAAAGTTGGTTCAAATAAAAAGGAAAGGGCAGTTTCAATTGAAAAATAGATATAAAATGTTTATTTGTAATAAAATAAATAGTTGTATTACAGATTTAAAATGTATTCGTGTTTTTATTGAAAATTTTAAAACATCACTAAAATATACATGAATATTGAACATATTAAAAAATTTATATTAATAAAGAATAATTTATACTACTGGTTTTTATGTTACAATTGTATTTAATAAATTAGTTTTAAAAAATTATATTTAATATTAATTACTATTGCTATTGTAAATCAAGAATAATACAAGGTAACGCAGAAGCAAAATATATAGAAACTTTTCTGAAGACGCTCCTAATTATCTTTGCCTTCAGAAAAGACATCTCCAGATATCCTAAAAAACAGGCAGTATCCAAGAAAAAGAAGACGAATGGCAACTCTATATGATGGATCAAGTATTGTAAGTACATTTGTTAATAATTATTTCGAGATGGTCATGCGATGAAAGCTTGAATTATATTATAATAAGAATTTACTCGAGTTCTGTTGTGTGCAACAAAATATATTATCATTATTGTATTAGTGTATTGTAAAATATTTATATTATAAAATTATATTAAATGCACACAGAAAAGAATTAAATCCCAACCCTGATTCATGGAAACCGTTTCTTTACAAATATACCAATTAATAATTCGTAGGTATTAAAATAAGTTGAAGGGATTATTTATAACTTTGCTCTTTTCTGTTTCACTGCTTTTCAACGTAAAGTTACGCTTATTTCGAAACAGAGAGCCGTTTTCCACGTCTGCGGATTTACAGATATTTCGGGGAAGTTAATAATCCGTGGCTCTCGATAATAACGATCCCGAGTTGGGGCTGGAACCACGGCAAAAATGTGGCCACCCCCTCCTCGATCCTCGTGTCGGGACGACGATGTGGCATTAGTAAAAACGCGATATTGTCTGACTCAACAGGTTGTCGCCACCCCCGCACCCGCAGCTGGCGGCAGCCGAGTGCCACCCCGCACGCGCCGCCAGCTTTGTATTAAATAAACCTGACTGGGGTGATCTCTCTCCCTTTTGTCGGACTTGTCGGGCGGGGAAAGTCATCCACGTACAGCCCATTAGTGACATTATTAAGCATCTAATTCAGTGATTTTTGCCGATCTTCTGCGAAACGGAATTTGATATTCCGTCAATGTTCTTCTCAATAGTCTTCGCAATAATTTCATCAAAAGAACGAATACATAGAAAGAATGATTTTGCTGAAATAAAAATTTGATTGGATACAAAGATCTGAAAGTAATTTTGTTAGATCATCAAAATAATTATATGTGGAAAACATAAAAAGTTTCGATAATCAGTTTGAGCGTCTTATATAATTTTTATGGTGTGACAAAATTATTTTCTGTATCTAGTTGAATTTCAAGATAACAAAAACGTTTTTTCCATATACATCCTTGACTTGAATTATGTTAACGTTAAAAAATTTTAATTATGGCAGCGAATGTTACAATAATAAAAGATTCGCTAAGACGCGAATGGTGTATAAGGATATTTGTAGGATTATTGATTATTAAATGCAGAATTGTAAAAAACTGATATCACACAGAATACAACTTTTTTATAGGTTTTTATTAATGCTTTGGTTATACTGGAGCAGTCGCAGTGAAAATACGATTTGGAGCATTTGTCAGGTCCACAAAACTCTTCATTCATGCCACATTGCGCTCTTTCCTTCCCGACCTCGTCAATCCAGATAAGTTTTATATTTCGCATATATATTTTTTATTTGCTGTAAATTATTGCGTAAGAGACGCTTCACCATTATATGTCTCGTAATAAGAAAGATTGAAAATTAAATAAAAAAGAATAGAATTTAATTTTGTTTTATATGTATAATTGTATTATTATTACATTAAATTCTTGTTATACGTTTTAAAAAGAATTTATTTTATGCTATAAAAATTATTAACACAAATAAAATATCTTTTTTATTTATTATTTTAATTATACAAATATACAATTTTGAAATTGTTATAAACGAAGATCTTTTAGTCCTTTAACGAGAAACCGTTCTCGATCTTGCAAATATCAGAGCATCATCATTACGAAAGGGACTCACCATGTGTAATCCACGGTCGGCCTGAGAGCTTGAAAATCCCAATCAGCTGCTCGCCAGATATTCGAGCAAACAAGGGATTCGGTCTGACAATAGAATCGTGCTCTTCTCGTTTGCGTTACACTCGCGCGTGCTCGGCTGCACATGCGTACATATTTTCCGTTCTCTGGTGTGCATGTGAGACCATGGAAATTCGATAGTTTTGTTAGAATTTCGTATCACGTCGACACATGTCTTCACGATGTGCAATTTATACAAAATATTCGATTTTTAGCACAAAATTGGTGTAAAACCATCACTGACGCGATTCCATGAAAAAGTTAAAAAATTATTTGCATTTTATTTTAAATTTAAATCTAAATTTAATTTTATTGATTAGATGGAATCTTAAAACCTCCTTGATCAGACTTTATACTCAAGCTTGAATATAATACTACGAACAGCTCTAAGAAAAGAGTAATTATATTATATTATAATTTTTTACACAAGCGTGTAAAAAATCTTTAAATAACATGAAATTAAAACTTAACAAATTGTCGCATAGACGAAAAATTAATTCTATTATATTGCCTCGACAAAGAATAAAGTTAAACGATTATTTATTTGTAACAAACAATATTTCTTCTTAAATTTACGTGTTTCTTTTAAAACATGACAGATTTTAACCTTTTCTGCTCTCGTTTTTTAGTATCTTTAATTTATCGAAGAAAAGATAGCCAGGGGTTAAGGAAAGCTGAAATTATTTTATGAGACAGTTTCCGAAAAAGAAGGTCAGTTTTAACTCTTTCTTGAAGCATGTAACAAAAACGATTTATTGCACAAGTAACTCTTTTTACAAAGAATATTTTTTAGAATTTTTGTTTGTCGCTTTCTGAGTACGATTTTTTTAAACCCTTTCTTGTCGCATTCGTTCTCAACCCTTTCTCAATGTGCCAAGCACAGAGGCTATCAAAACTCGTTACGTTTCTCTGCAGTAATTCATCCTTCGAAGCACCCTAGCGTGCTCTAACGAGAGAGACCTCGTTTCATCTTGAAACCGTAAAAATCTGCGACGACCGTTTCATTCCCCCATTCATCGATGTTATTCCCCCTACCTTCTCCCTCCCACCGCGTCGATGATCATCCTCAAACACGCACGGACGTCTCCTGTTAACGAAATCCAACTCTTGCCGACTCGCCCTACGTTCCCACGGAATCCTTTTTCCCGAAAACACGTTCGTTCCTCACTCGCTCTCGTTTCCTCCCTCTCTCATGTACCGTTCCTCTTGCTTTTTCGTGTAGATACACACATGTGTTACGAGGGTTGCTTATGCCTGGTTAAAGGAATCTACGTCACAGCAGAAAAAAGGACTCGTATGTATTGTCACCGTGAAATCCGTTTTACGGGCAAATCTTGATGGACGTAAAAACGAAACCAGCTCTCTAGGTGGCGGAAACTTCTGCGAGAGACACGAAAATCTGAAAATGAAACCACCATACATGAAAAGATAAACAACTTTTTTGATGCGACGAAATTTCTAAACTCTGCATTTTACCGTAATAAATATGATTTAAAATCTTTACGGATTTATAATGTGACCACGTTTTTGAATCTAATAATGATTTTTTTCTCTTGGCAAAAATTTATTCAATTATTAAAAGTTAATAAAAATGTACGGCATCTTATAAATATAACGCTTTCAAAATTTTCGAGATTTATCTATTCACTGACTCTCTCTAATGGGTGTATTGTAATTTTTCGAAATTTTCTATACATGTTTTCAAATATTTGAAAATATTAAATATAATTTATGTGTATGTGTTTTTCTACGTTAATATCGTAATTATGGTTTTTTATTAACGCACTTTAGTTTTATAATAATAAATTTTTGTGATGAAAACTTTTCAAGTCCATTGTTTTGTCTTGGTGTATTGTTCTTCTCGTAATTATCGGTGCCGTGAAGAAAAAAGGAAAGAAAATCTCTTCGAAAATTTAAGACGACACTCGTCGGGGTATCCGGTGGTCGGCAAACCCATAAAATCGTCCAACCGGAAGGGGGTGTCTCCGGGAGGGCTGGTGGCGGGGTGCAAGTGCACGGGATCCTGGATAAGGTCCTCAGGGGCTTCTCATTCATGAGCGCACTTTACGCTCCTTCCTCTACTTCCCGCCAATCTATAGGCAGGATATCCTTGGGAGTCTGTTGAATTGCCGACCTATATTCCACGAGAATGCATCTCCTCCCTTCCTTCTATCATCGTCGCCTTCATGGGAATGTGAGAGCTTCCTTACACAGAACGAGATTTTACGTTAAATCATTCCTTAAAGTACGAAGCTTATTTATTGGAATATTTTCATTTCCACACACCGAAAATACATATATTTAAAACGCAAATACGAAAATATGATCTATTTTAAAACACAAGGAATTATGTTAAAATAAATAAAACGTAAATTCTATACAATATAGATGTATTTAAATAAAAAATATTTAAGAAAATACATTTCTTTTAAAATATACATTAATTGTGTCGCTTAAACGCTATTAGAAATATATAAAAAATTAATTTATTTCCAGGATTAAGATTTAATAATTTTACTATGTAGATAAAGAAATTTATTATTAATAATTTAACAAATGCAATATCAAGATAGGAGTAGCTGCATCCAATATGAGCTAGTGTACTAGCTTAATATAGCCTACTTTCTAGTTGTAAATAGTTCAATAAATAGTTCAATCTTTATTGTATCCATATAAATGTCTAAATTTAGAAATATTTTTTATTTCAAATCTGACTACCAGTTTTTAATGTTCGTCTCGACAAAATTTGCAACACTTAATGCCACATTGCGTAAAGTTATCTTATTTATTTGAATACAGATACATTTTTATCTCTCTCTCTCTCTCTCTCTCTCTCTCTCTCTCTCTCTCTCTCTCT